>NC_136622.1:2045000-2121093 GCF_933228915.1 Telmatherina bonti | reverse complement strand
ATATATATCTATATCTATCTATATCTATATCTATCTATATCTATATCTATATATATCTATATATCTATATCTATATCTATATCTATATATATATCTATATATATCTATCTATATATATATATATATAGATATATATATATATACACATGTCAGGTCAGGTTGACAGAAGTGCTGTGCAAGAGTGTTTCTGCAAAAGGGTTTTGTGTGCATACATGCACATGTATGTATGTGTGCAGCCATTCAGCATCAGTTAAGTAAATTTCACAATTCACTAAAGTACCTAAAACTGCATGTACACATGAACAAACAGGACAGTTACAAGAAAAATAAAAACATCTTGTATTGGTACAAATACAAAATCTGCCATTAAAATGTGATTATGATTTAACTCAGGAAATTATGCAATCAAAAATATTAACGTAATATGTACCTTGTTGTTGTCGATGAAGCCCATCCTGTATCCATGTTCAAACTGAATATCTTTAACAACGTCCCTCTTTTGCTCCTCCTCTCCCCCTGCTTCTCTGTTAGGGTAAAACTCTAACCTGGTGGCCACGGGAAGGTTATCTGCGATGCTGAAACGGCACACAAGAAAATGGTGGGTTAGTCTGCGTTTATTAACAGAAAGCATTTTATTCACTACAAAAAACCAATATACAAGAACAAAGTCCTGAAGACGTTCATACATCAGATATGTCCATCCTTCATCAGATTTTCCTGCCAGTAACAATCAGACAAGGCAAGACAGTCAATTTGTAAAAAGCCTTGGAAAGACAATTCAAAGAGCCATGTTCACAGGGAAAAATTTTTAATGTATGTTTGCAATTTATCTGATCAGAGATTCCAGCTGTGTGTTTACATGGAGGCTGGATAAAATGGTCCAATCGGCTGTGTGTTTACATGGAGGCTGGATAAAATGGTCCAATCGGCTGTGTGTTTACATGGAGGCTGGATAAAATGGTCCAATCGGCTGTGTGTTTACACAAAACTTCATTCAGATTGGTGTTTTAATGGGTTAAAAGCACACCATGTGAACGCACTAATAAAAATACTCACAGGTGAACATAATACTCCTCCTGGATTCGCTCTGCAATCAGCTTACTCTCTTGAATGCTGAGTTTTTTTCTGCTGCACACCATCTCACATTTCTTATCCTTGTTCATTTCAATGCTATAAAGAGTATTCACAATACGGTCCCCACGCAGGACTTCCCCTGTTAAAACAGAAAAACTCATTGAAAGAAAGCAGTTTACCTGCTTCTGTAAACCATTTCATATAAACACTACGCTGATTTACAGAAATATTTGACTCAAACTCCTGCTGATAACCATCATATGTGTGTTAACTAAAATAGGTAATGTAATGATATTCTTTCCAATACACCTTCATTGATCAATATATTCTGTATGAGAATTATGTGATTGTTGTACTGATAAATAATTGTTCTGATACTGATTACTGAGAAGCAATAATAATAATAATAATAATAATAATAATAATAAAAAATGTTATTGCTCTTTAGCCACTGCTTTTAAAATCAAGCTGAACCTGTAGAACAAACACAATATACAGTTATCAGATAAAACAAATAAAATGAAAGATAAAATTAGTTTTGTTTTTCCATCAATAACTCAAAGTAGGAATATATATTCCGTTTTGGGATTAGTCAAGGACAAGTAAAGTTAAACAAGACAAGGACATCAGTTAGACTAAACTGAGATTTCACCATAACTTCCTCCAGCAGATTATCTCAGAGACATTTTAGTCCAAAGAACTGAGTGTAAATAGAATTTAGTCAGACTGTCAAACATAAGAATAAAATCTATCTATCAACTGTATCCAGTCTAAGACCTGCTCCTCCTCTTCCAGATGTTTAAGAGACCTCCAGAGGTGTCCTACGGAGCTCCTGTAGAGGACATTGTTGAGGACAGAGAGACGATTGGAGTTCCAGGTAGCAGAGGAAACACGTATTTAACTGACATTTTTGTCTAAAAGCTGGGGCTGAAAACTGTGTGAACTTTAAACCCTGTGGAGGAGCAGGTCATCCTGGTACTGGAACTGTTCTCTATGCTCATCCCACCATTAATGGCTTCAGACATTTAAATAAGGAGACAAATAAGATGGTGTCATGGATTTAATTCAAGCCAGCATGTGAAATGTGTGGATGTAGAGAAAGTGCCCAGACTGCAGGCCACTCACCCAGGTTCTCTCCCTTGTAGATGACAGGATCTGGTTTACAGAAAGGCAGCGAGTAATATTCATAGGGAAGCTGAGTACGGGAGCTGGTCAGCTTCACTGCCTGAAAAACACATAGTCCGACTGTCAACGAAGGACAGAGCTTTAGTCTAAAGTCCCTCACACCTCCCATTTACAAAGAGTAAGAGCTGAGTTTCCATCACATGTTTTATATTATAATGAGAGTAACAGCTACCGAATCCCATTATGTACGTTGTCTTACAGAGACGTAGAGACGACTGGGCATTCAGCTCATTCTGTCTGTGGTGATAACAGTCATTATCTGTAAGGTTTGATGGGTTTTTTGTTCCTAATAATGTCCAATCGGTTCGTTACAAGCTGTCAGTTATAAAAGCTATAGAACTAATCATAAGGAACAACTGAACAGGAAAGGCACATATGGGACTTGTTTATCCAACCAATGTACCACGTATAAATAAATAAATGTAGAATAAATGTAGAATAGAGTGAAATATTGGAGTAAAATGTTTTATATACTTCAGTAATCAGGCATTACTCCTTGTGGTACAAATATAACAGAAACTGAAATCATCACATGATGAGCAGACTGCATGCGGTCTAAATGACCTCAGACTGAAAGTTTTACGGCTGCAAGCTCAAAATCCCACTGATAGAAAAGCCTTCTTAGAAGTAAAAGTTTATTTTAACACTTTATTAACATCACAATCACGAACAGTTTTATTCCGACCTTAATATCTACCGTCTCTCCCTCATGGAAGTCCCGCGGTGCAACTCCAGGAACATAGAAGGTCTGGACCACAGCCAGCGACGACACCAGCAGCAAGGCCCACCACGTCTCCTGCAACATACACAGCCCATCATCAGACACACACACACACACACAGAGACACACACACACACACACACACACACCGAGACACACACACACACACACACACAGAGACATAAGAAAAATCACAGAGACACACACACACACACACACACACACACACCGATACAAAGCATTTCCTTCACCACTCAGACCACATCCATTCAGTCCTGCTGACTGAAACCTTGGTTCTGGTTCTATCTACTCTCCTGCTGACTGAAACCTCGGTTCTGGTTCTACTCTCCTGCTGACTGAAACCTCGGTTCTGGTTCTATCTACTCTCCTGCTGACTGAAACCTCGGTTCTGGTTCTATCTACTCTCCTGCTGACTGAAACCTCGGTTCTGGTTCTACTCTCCTGCTGACTGAAACCTCGGTTCTGGTTCTACTCTCCTGCTGACGGAAACCTTGGTTCTGGTTCTACTATCCTGCTGACGGAAAACTTGGTTCTGGTTCTACTCTCCTGCTGACGGAAAACTTGGTTCTGGTTCTATCTACTCTCCTGCTGACTGAAACTTCGGTTTTGGTTCTACTCTCCTGCTGAGTGAAACCTCGGTTCTGGTTCTACTATCCTGCTGACTGAAACCTTGGTTCTGGATCTACTCTCCTGCTGACTGAAACCTTGGTTCTGGTTCTATTTACTCTCCTGCTGAGTGAAACCTTGGTTCTGGTTCTATCTACTCTCCTGCTGACTGAAACCTCGGTTCTGGTTCTACTCTCTTGCTGAGTGAAACTTTGGTTCTGGTTCTACTATCCTGCTGACTGAAACCTTGGTTCTGGTTCTACTATCCTGCTGACTGAAACCTTGGTTCTGGTTCTATCTACTCTCCTGCTGACTGAAACCTCGGTTCTGGTTCTACTCTCTTGCTGAGTGAAACTTTGGTTCTGGTTCCACTATCCTGCTGACTGAAACCTTGGTTCTGGTTCTATCTACTCTCCTGTTGAGTGAAACCTTGGTTCTGGTTCTGGTTCTACTCTCCTGCTGAGTGAAACCTTGGTTCTGGTTCTGGTTCTACTATCCTGATGACTGAAACCTTGGTTCTGGTTCTATCTACTTTCCTGCTGAGTGAAATCTTGGTTCTGGTTCTACTCTCCTGCTGACTGAAACCTTGGTTCTGGTTCTACTCTCCTGCTGAGTGAAATCTTGTTTCTGGTTCTGGTTCTACTATCCTGCTGACTGAAACCTTGGGTCTGGTTCTACTATCCTGCTGACGGAAAACTTGGTTCTGGTTCTACTCTCCTGCTGACTGAAACCTTGGTTCTGGTTCTATCTACTCTCCTGCTGACTGAAACCTCGGTTCTGGTTCTACTATCCTGCTGACTGAAACCTTGGTTCTGGATCTACTCTCCTGCTGACTGAAACCTTGGTTCTAGTTCTATTTACTCTCCTGCTGAGTGAAACCTCGGTTCTGGTTCTACTCTCCTGCTGACTGAAACCTCGGTTCTGGTTCTACTCTCCTGCTGACTGAAACCTTGGTTCTGGTTCTACTCTCCTGCTGACTGAAACCTTGGTTCTGGTTCTATCTACTCTCCTGCTGACTGAAACCTCGGTTCTGGTTCTACTCTCCTGCTGACTGAAACCTTGGTTCTGGTTCTACTCTCCTGCTGACTGAAACCTTGGTTCTGGTTCTATCTACTCCCCTGCTGAGTGAAACCTTGGTTCTGGTTCTGGTTCTACTCTCCTGCTGAGTGAAATCTTGGTTCTGGTTCTGGTTCTACTCTCCTGCTGACTGAAACCTTGGTTCTGGTTCTATCTACTCTCCTGTTGAGTGAAACCTTGATTCTGGTTCTATCTACTTTCCTGCTGAGTGAAATCTTGGTTCTGGTTCTGGTTCTACTCTCCTGCTGACTGAAACCTTGGTTCTGGTTCTATCTACTCTCCTGTTGAGTGAAACCTTGGTTCTGGTTCTATCTACTCTCCTGCTGACTGAAACCTTGGTTCTGGTTCTATCTACTATCCTGCTGACGGAAAACTTGGTTCTGGTTCTACTATCCTGCTGACGGAAAACTTGGTTCTGGTTCTGGTTCTACTATCCTGCTGACTGAAACCTCGGTTCTGGTTCTACTCTCCTGCTGAGTGAAACCTTGGTTCTGGTTCTGGTTCTACTCCCTTGCTGACTGAAATCTTGGTTCTGGTTCTACTATCCTGCCGACGGAAAACTTGGTTCTGGTTCTGGTTCTACTATCCTGCTGAGTGAAACCTTGGTTCTGGTTCTACTATCCTGCTGACTGAAACCTCGGTTCTGGTTCTACTCCCCTGCTGAGTGAAACCCTGGTTCTGGTTCTTGTTCTACTATCCTGCTGAATGAAACCTTGGTTCTGGTTCTATCTACTTTCCTGCTGAGTGAAATCTTGGTTCTGGTTTTACTCTCCTGCTGACTGAAACCTTGGTTCTGATTCTATCTACTTTCCTGCTGAGTGAAACCTTGGTTCTGGTTTTACTCTCCTGCTGACTGAAACCTTGGTTCTGGTTCTACTATCCTGCTGACTGAAACCTTGGTTCTGATTCTATCTACTTTCCTGCTGAGTGAAACCTTGGTTCTGGTTCTACTATCCTGCTGACTGAAACCTTGGTTCTGGTTCTATCTACTTTCCTGCTGAGTGAAATCTTGGTTCTGGTTTTACTCTCCTGCTGAGTGAAACCCTGGTTCTGGTTCTGGTTCTACTATCCTGCTGACTGAAACCTTGGTTCTGGTTCTACTATCCTGCTGACTGAAACCTTGGTTCTGGTTCTATCTACTCTCCTGCTGACTGAAACCTCGGTTCTGGTTCTACTCCCCTGCTGAGTGAAACCCTGGTTCTGGTTCTGGTTCTACTATCCTGCTGACTGAAACCTTGGTTCTGGTTCTATCTACTTTCCTGCTGAGTGAAATCTTGGTTCTGGTTTTACTCTCCTGCTGACTGAAACCTTGGTTCTGATTCTATCTACTTTCCTGCTGAGTGAAACCTTGGTTCTGGTTCTATCTACTTTCCTGCTGAGTGAAATCTTGGTTCTGGTTTTACTCTCCTGCTGACTGAAACCTTGGTTCTGATTCTATCTACTGTCCTGCTGAGTGAAACCTTGGTTCTGGTTCTGGTTCTACTGTCCTGCTGACTGAAACCTTGGTTCTGATTCCATCTACTGTCCTGCTGAGTGAAACCTTGGTTCTGGTTCTATCTACTATCCTGCTGACTGAAACTTCGGTTCTGGTTCTACTCTCCTGCTGAGTGAAACCTTGGTTCTGGTTCTATCTACTATCCTGCTGACTGAAACTTCGGTTCTGGTTCTACTCTCCTGCTGAGTGAAACCTTGGTTCTGGTTCTGGTTCTACTATCCTGCTGACTGAAACCTTGGTTCTGGTTCTATCTACTCTCCTGTTGAGTGAAATCTTGGTTCTGGTTCTACTCTCCTGCTGAGTGAAACCTTGGTTCTGGTTCTGGTTCTACTCTCCTGCTGAGTGAAACCTTGGTTCTGGTTCTGGTTCTACTATCCTGATGACTGAAACCTTGGTTCTGGTTCTATCTACTTTCCTGCTGAGTGAAATCTTGGTTCTGGTTCTACTCTCCTGCTGACTGAAACCTTGGTTCTGGTTCTACTCTCCTGCTGAGTGAAATCTTGTTTCTGGTTCTGGTTCTACTATCCTGCTGACTGAAACCTTGGGTCTGGTTCTATCTACTTTCCTGCTGAGTGAAATATTGGTTCTGGTTCTACTCTCCTGCTGACTGAAACCTTGGTTCTGGTTCTACTATCCTGCTGACGGAAAACTTGGTTCTGGTTCTACTCTCCTGCTGACGGAAAACTTGGTTCTGGTTCTATCTACTCTCCTGCTGACTGAAACCTCGGTTCTGGTTCTACTCTCCTGCTGAGTGAAACCTTGGTTCTGGTTCTATCTACTCTCCTGCTGACTGAAACCTTGGTTCTGGTTTCTATCTACTCTCCTGCTGACTGAAACCTTGGTTCTGGTTCTATCTACTCCCCTGCTGAGTGAAACCTTGGTTCTGGTTCTGGTTCTACTCCCCTGCTGACTGAAATCTTGGTTCTGGTTCTACTCTCCTGCTGAGTGAAATCTTGGTTCTGGTTCTGGTTCTACTCTCCTGCTGACTGAAACCTTGGTTCTGGTTCTATCTACTCTCCTGTTGAGTGAAATCTTGGTTCTGGTTCTACTCTCCTGCTGAGTGAAATCTTGGTTCTGGTTCTGGTTCTACTATCCTGCTGACTGAAACCTTGGTTCTGGTTCTGGTTCTACTCTCCTGCTGAGTGAAACCTTGGTTCTGGTTCTGGTTCTACTATCCTGCTGACTGAAACCTTGGTTCTGGTTCTATCTACTTTCCTGTTGAGTGAAATCTTGGTTCTGGTTCTACTCTCCTGCTGAGTGAAACCTTGGTTCTGGTTCTGGTTCTATTCTCCTGCTGACTGAAACCTTGGTTGTGGTTCTATCTACTCTCCTGTTGAGTGAAATCTTGGTTCTGGTTCTACTCTCCTGCTGAGTGAAACCTTGGTTCTGGTTCTGGTTCTACTATCCTGATGACTGAAACCTTGGTTCTGGTTCTATCGACTTTCCTGCTGAGTGAAATCTTGGTTCTGGTTCTACTCTCCTGCTGACTGAAACCTTGGTTCTGGTTCTACTATCCTGCTGACGGAAAACTTGGTTCTGGTTCTACTATCCTGCTGACTGAAACCTCGGTTCTGGTTCTACTCCCCTGCTGAGTGAAACCCTGGTTCTGGTTCTATCTACTCCCCTGCTGAGTGAAACCTTGGTTCTGGTTCTGGTTCTACTATCCTGCTGACTGAAACCTTGGTTCTGGTTCTATCTACTTTCCTGCTGAGTGAAACCTTGGTTCTGGTTCTGGTTCTACTATCCTGCTGACTGAAACCTTGGTTCTGGTTCTATCTACTCTCCTGCTGACTGAAACCTTGGTTCTGATTCTATCTACTGTCCTGCTGAGTGAAACCTTGGTTCTGGTTCTATCTACTTTCCTGCTGAGTGAAATCTTGGTTCTGGTTTTACTCTCCTGCTGACTGAAACCTTGGTTCTGATTCCATCTACCGTCCTGCTGAGTGAAACTTTGGTTCTGATTCCATCTACCGTCCTGCTGAGTGAAACTTTGGTTCTGGTTCTATCTACTATCCTGCTGACTGAAACTTCGGTTCTGGTTCTACTCTCCTGCTGAGTGAAACCTTGGTTCTGGTTCTACTATCCTGCTGACTGAAACCTTGGTTCTGGATCTACTCTCCTGCTGACTGAAACCTTGGTTCTGGTTCTATTTACTCTCCTGCTGAGTGAAACCTTGGTTCTGGTTCTATCTACTCTCCTGCTGACTGAAACCTCGGTTCTGGTTCTACTCTCTTGCTGAGTGAAACTTTGGTTCTGGTTCCACTATCCTGCTGACTGAAACCTTGGTTCTGGTTCTACTATCCTGCTGACTGAAACCTTGGTTCTGGTTCTATCTACTCTCCTGCTGACTGAAACCTCGGTTCTGGTTCTACTCTCCTGCTGACTGAAACCTTGGTTCTGGTTCTACTCTCCTGCTGACTGAAACCTTGGTTCTGGTTCTATCTACTCCCCTGCTGAGTGAAACCTTGGTTCTGGTTCTGGTTCTACTCTCCTGCTGAGTGAAATCTTGGTTCTGGTTCTGGTTCTACTCTCCTGCTGACTGAAACCTTGGTTCTGGTTCTATCTACTCTCCTGTTGAGTGAAACCTTGGTTCTGGTTCTATCTACTTTCCTGCTGAGTGAAATCTTGGTTCTGGTTCTGGTTCTACTCTCCTGCTGACTGAAACCTTGGTTCTGGTTCTATCTACTCTCCTGTTGAGTGAAACCTTGGTTCTGGTTCTATCTACTCTCCTGCTGACTGAAACCTTGGTTCTGGTTCTATCTACTCTCCTGCTGACTGAAACCTTGGTTCTGGCTCTACTATCCTGCTGACGGAAAACTTGGTTCTGGTTCTACTATCCTGCTGACGGAAAACTTGGTTCTGGTTCTGGTTCTACTATCCTGCTGACTGAAACCTTGGTTCTGGTTCTACTATCCTGCTGACTGAAACCTTGGTTCTGGTTCTATCTACTCTCCTGCTGACTGAAACCTCGGTTCTGGTTCTACTCCCCTGCTGAGTGAAACCCTGGTTCTGGTTCTGGTTCTACTATCCTGCTGACTGAAACCTTGGTTCTGGTTCTATCTACTTTCCTGCTGAGTGAAATCTTGGTTCTGGTTTTACTCTCCTGCTGACTGAAACCTTGGTTCTGATTCTATCTACTTTCCTGCTGAGTGAAACCTTGGTTCTGGTTCTATCTACTTTCCTGCTGAGTGAAATCTTGGTTCTGGTTTTACTCTCCTGCTGACTGAAACCTTGGTTCTGATTCTACTATCCTGCTGACTGAAACCTTGGTTCTGGTTCTACTATCCTGCTGACTCAAACCTTGGTTCTGGTTCTATCTACTCTCCTGCTGACTGAAACCTCGGTTCTGGTTCTACTCTCCTGCTGAGTGAAATCTTGTTTCTGGTTCTATCTACTTTCCTGCTGAGTGAAATCTTGGTTCTGGTTTTACTCTCCTGCTGACTGAAACCTTGGTTCTGATTCTACTATCCTGCTGACTGAAACCTTGGTTCTGGTTCTACTATCCTGCTGACTGAAACCTTGGTTCTGGTTCTATCTACTCTCCTGCTGACTGAAACCTCGGTTCTGGTTCTACTCTCCTGCTAAGTGAAATCTTGTTTCTGGTTCTGGTTCTACTATCCTGCTGACTGAAACCTTGGGTCTGGTTCTACTATCCTGCTGACGGAAAACTTGGTTCTGGTTCTACTCTCCTGCTGACTGAAACCTTGGTTCTGGTTCTATCTACTCTCCTGCTGACTGAAACCTCGGTTCTGGTTCTACTATCCTGCTGACTGAAACCTTGGTTCTGGATCTACTCTCCTGCTGACTGAAACCTTGGTTCTGGTTCTATTTACTCTCCTGCTGAGTGAAACCTTGGTTCTGGTTCTATCTACTCTCCTGCTGACTGAAACCTCGGTTCTGGTTCTACTCTCCTGCTGACTGAAACCTTGGTTCTGGTTCTACTATCCTGCTGACTGAAACCTTGGTTCTGGTTCTATCTACTCTCCTGCTGACTGAAACCTCGGTTCTGGTTCTACTCTCCTGCTGACTGAAACCTTGGTTCTGGTTCTACTCTCCTGCTGACTGAAACCTTGGTTCTGGTTCTATCTACTCCCCTGCTGAGTGAAACCTTGGTTCTGGTTCTGGTTCTACTCTCCTGCTGAGTCAAATCTTGGTTCTGGTTCTGGTTCTACTCTCCTGCTGACTGAAACCTTGGTTCTGGTTCTATCTACTCTCCTGTTGAGTGAAACCTTGGTTCTGGTTCTATCTACTTTCCTGCTGAGTGAAATCTTGGTTCTGGTTCTGGTTCTACTATCCTGCTGACTGAAACCTTGGTTCTGGTTCTACTATCCTGCTGACTGAAACCTTGGTTCTGATTCTATCTACTGTCCTGCTGAGTGAAACCTTGGTTCTGGTTCTATCTACTTTCCTGCTGAGTGAAATCTTGGTTCTGGTTTTACTCTCCTGCTGACTGAAACCTTGGTTCTGATTCTATCTACTGTCCTGCTGACTGAAACCTTGGTTCTGATTCCATCTACCGTCCTGCTGAGTGAAACCTCGGTTCTGGTTCTACTCTCCTGCTAAGTGAAATCTTGTTTCTGGTTCTGGTTCTACTATCCTGCTGACTGAAACCTTGGGTCTGGTTCTACTATCCTGCTGACGGAAAACTTGGTTCTGGTTCTACTCTCCTGCTGACTGAAACCTTGGTTCTGGTTCTATCTACTCTCCTGCTGACTGAAACCTCGGTTCTGGTTCTACTATCCTGCTGACTGAAACCTTGGTTCTGGATCTACTCTCCTGCTGACTGAAACCTTGGTTCTGGTTCTATTTACTCTCCTGCTGAGTGAAACCTTGGTTCTGGTTCTATCTACTCTCCTGCTGACTGAAACCTCGGTTCTGGTTCTACTCTCCTGCTGACTGAAACCTTGGTTCTGGTTCTACTATCCTGCTGACTGAAACCTTGGTTCTGGTTCTATCTACTCTCCTGCTGACTGAAACCTCGGTTCTGGTTCTACTCTCCTGCTGACTGAAACCTTGGTTCTGGTTCTACTCTCCTGCTGACTGAAACCTTGGTTCTGGTTCTATCTACTCCCCTGCTGAGTGAAACCTTGGTTCTGGTTCTGGTTCTACTCTCCTGCTGAGTCAAATCTTGGTTCTGGTTCTGGTTCTACTCTCCTGCTGACTGAAACCTTGGTTCTGGTTCTATCTACTCTCCTGTTGAGTGAAACCTTGGTTCTGGTTCTATCTACTTTCCTGCTGAGTGAAATCTTGGTTCTGGTTCTGGTTCTACTATCCTGCTGACTGAAACCTTGGTTCTGGTTCTACTATCCTGCTGACTGAAACCTTGGTTCTGATTCTATCTACTGTCCTGCTGAGTGAAACCTTGGTTCTGGTTCTATCTACTTTCCTGCTGAGTGAAATCTTGGTTCTGGTTTTACTCTCCTGCTGACTGAAACCTTGGTTCTGATTCTATCTACTGTCCTGCTGACTGAAACCTCGGTTCTGGTTCTACTCTCCTGCTGACTGAAACCTTGGTTCTGGTTCTACTATCCTGCTGACTGAAACCTTGGTTCTGGTTCTATCTACTCTCCTGCTGACTGAAACCTCGGTTCTGGTTCTACTCTCCTGCTGACTGAAACCTTGGTTCTGGTTCTACTCTCCTGCTGACTGAAACCTTGGTTCTGGTTCTATCTACTCCCCTGCTGAGTGAAACCTTGGTTCTGGTTCTGGTTCTACTCTCCTGCTGAGTCAAATCTTGGTTCTGGTTCTGGTTCTACTCTCCTGCTGACTGAAACCTTGGTTCTGGTTCTATCTACTCTCCTGCTGAGTGAAACTTTGGTTCTGGTTCTATCTACTATCCTGCTGACTGAAACTTCGGTTCTGGTTCTACTCTCCTGCTGAGTGAAACCTTGGTTCTGGTTCTGGTTCTACTATCCTGCTGACTGAAACCTTGGTTCTGGTTCTATCTACTTTCCTGTTGAGTGAAATCTTGGTTCTGGTTCTACTATCCTGCTGACTGAAACCTTGGTTCTGGTTCTATCTACTCTCCTGCTGACTGAAACCTCGGTTCTGGTTCTACTATCCTGCTGACTGAAACCTTGGTTCTGGATCTACTCTCCTGCTGACTGAAACCTTGGTTCTGGTTCTATTTACTCTCCTGCTGAGTGAAACCTTGGTTCTGGTTCTATCTACTCTCCTGCTGACTGAAACCTCGGTTCTGGTTCTACTCTCTTGCTGAGTGAAACTTTGGTTCTGGTTCTACTATCCTGCTGACTGAAACCTTGGTTCTGGTTCTACTATCCTGCTGACTGAAACCTTGGTTCTGGTTCTATCTACTCTCCTGCTGACTGAAACCTCGGTTCTGGTTCTACTCTCCTGCTGACTGAAACCTTGGTTCTGGTTCTACTCTCCTGCTGACTGAAACCTTGGTTCTGGTTCTATCTACTCCCCTGCTGAGTGAAACCTTGGTTCTGGTTCTGGTTCTACTCTCCTGCTGAGTGAAATCTTGGTTCTGGTTCTGGTTCTACTCTCCTGCTGACTGAAACCTTGGTTCTGGTTCTATCTACTCTCCTGTTGAGTGAAACCTTGGTTCTGGTTCTATCTACTTTCCTGCTGAGTGAAATCTTGGTTCTGGTTCTGGTTCTACTCTCCTGCTGACTGAAACCTTGGTTCTGGTTCTATCTACTCTCCTGTTGAGTGAAACCTTGGTTCTGGTTCTATCTACTCTCCTGCTGACTGAAACCTTGGTTCTGGTTCTATTTACTCTCCTGCTGAGTGAAACCTTGGTTCTGGTTCTATCTACTCTCCTGCTGACTGAAACCTCGGTTCTGGTTCTACTCTCTTGCTGAGTGAAACTTTGGTTCTGGTTCTACTATCCTGCTGACTGAAACCTTGGTTCTGGTTCTACTATCCTGCTGACTGAAACCTTGGTTCTGGTTCTATCTACTCTCCTGCTGACTGAAACCTCGGTTCTGGTTCTACTCTCCTGCTGACTGAAACCTTGGTTCTGGTTCTACTCTCCTGCTGACTGAAACCTTGGTTCTGGTTCTATCTACTCTCCTGTTGAGTGAAACCTTGGTTCTGGTTCTATCTACTTTCCTGCTGAGTGAAATCTTGGTTCTGGTTCTGGTTCTACTCTCCTGCTGACTGAAACCTTGGTTCTGGTTCTACTATCCTGCTGACTGAAACCTTGGTTCTGATTCTATCTACTGTCCTGCTGAGTGAAACCTTGGTTCTGGTTCTATCTACTTTCCTGCTGAGTGAAATCTTGGTTCTGGTTTTACTCTCCTGCTGACTGAAACCTTGGTTCTGATTCTATCTACTGTCCTGCTGACTGAAACCTTGGTTCTGATTCTATCTACTCTCCTGCTGACTGAAACCTCGGTTCTGGTTCTACTCTCCTGCTAAGTGAAATCTTGTTTCTGGTTCTGGTTCTACTATCCTGCTGACTGAAACCTTGGGTCTGGTTCTACTATCCTGCTGACGGAAAACTTGGTTCTGGTTCTACTCTCCTGCTGACTGAAACCTTGGTTCTGGTTCTATCTACTCTCCTGCTGACTGAAACCTCGGTTCTGGTTCTACTATCCTGCTGACTGAAACCTTGGTTCTGGATCTACTCTCCTGCTGACTGAAACCTTGGTTCTGGTTCTATCTACTCCCCTGCTGAGTGAAACCTTGGTTCTGGTTCTGGTTCTACTCTCCTGCTGAGTCAAATCTTGGTTCTGGTTCTGGTTCTACTCTCCTGCTGACTGAAACCTTGGTTCTGGTTCTATCTACTCTCCTGTTGAGTGAAACCTTGGTTCTGGTTCTATCTACTTTCCTGCTGAGTGAAATCTTGGTTCTGGTTCTGGTTCTACTATCCTGCTGACTGAAACCTTGGTTCTGGTTCTACTATCCTGCTGACTGAAACCTTGGTTCTGATTCTATCTACTGTCCTGCTGAGTGAAACCTTGGTTCTGGTTCTATCTACTTTCCTGCTGAGTGAAATCTTGGTTCTGGTTTTACTCTCCTGCTGACTGAAACCTTGGTTCTGATTCTATCTACTGTCCTGCTGACTGAAACCTTGGTTCTGATTCCATCTACCGTCCTGCTGAGTGAAACCTCGGTTCTGGTTCTACTCTCCTGCTAAGTGAAATCTTGTTTCTGGTTCTGGTTCTACTATCCTGCTGACTGAAACCTTGGGTCTGGTTCTACTATCCTGCTGACTGAAACCTTGGTTCTGGTTCTATCTACTCTCCTGCTGACTGAAACCTCGGTTCTGGTTCTACTCCCCTGCTGAGTGAAACCCTGGTTCTGGTTCTGGTTCTACTATCCTGCTGACTGAAACCTTGGTTCTGGTTCTATCTACTTTCCTGCTGAGTGAAATCTTGGTTCTGGTTTTACTCTCCTGCTGACTGAAACTTTGGTTCTGATTCTATCTACTGTCCTGCTGAGTGAAACCTTGGTTCTGGTTCTATCTACTATCCTGCTGACTGAAACTTCGGTTCTGGTTCTACTCTCCTGCTGAGTGAAACCTTGGTTCTGGTTCTGGTTCTACTATCCTGCTGACTGAAACCTTGGTTCTGGTTCTATCTACTCTCCTGTTGAGTGAAATCTTGGTTCTGGTTCTACTCTCCTGCTGAGTGAAACCTTGGTTCTGGTTCTGGTTCTACTCTCCTGCTGAGTGAAACCTTGGTTCTGGTTCTGGTTCTACTATCCTGATGACTGAAACCTTGGTTCTGGTTCTATCTACTTTCCTGCTGAGTGAAATCTTGGTTCTGGTTCTACTCTCCTGCTGACTGAAACCTTGGTTCTGGTTCTACTCTCCTGCTGAGTGAAATCTTGTTTCTGGTTCTGGTTCTACTATCCTGCTGACTGAAACCTTGGGTCTGGTTCTATCTACTTTCCTGCTGAGTGAAATATTGGTTCTGGTTCTACTCTCCTGCTGACTGAAACCTTGGTTCTGGTTCTACTATCCTGCTGACGGAAAACTTGGTTCTGGTTCTACTCTCCTGCTGACGGAAAACTTGGTTCTGGTTCTATCTACTCTCCTGCTGACTGAAACCTCGGTTCTGGTTCTACTCTCCTGCTGAGTGAAACCTTGGTTCTGGTTCTATCTACTCTCCTGCTGACTGAAACCTTGGTTCTGGTTTCTATCTACTCTCCTGCTGACTGAAACCTTGGTTCTGGTTCTATCTACTCCCCTGCTGAGTGAAACCTTGGTTCTGGTTCTGGTTCTACTCCCCTGCTGACTGAAATCTTGGTTCTGGTTCTACTCTCCTGCTGAGTGAAATCTTGGTTCTGGTTCTGGTTCTACTCTCCTGCTGACTGAAACCTTGGTTCTGGTTCTATCTACTCTCCTGTTGAGTGAAATCTTGGTTCTGGTTCTACTCTCCTGCTGAGTGAAATCTTGGTTCTGGTTCTGGTTCTACTATCCTGCTGACTGAAACCTTGGTTCTGGTTCTGGTTCTACTCTCCTGCTGAGTGAAACCTTGGTTCTGGTTCTGGTTCTACTATCCTGCTGACTGAAACCTTGGTTCTGGTTCTATCTACTTTCCTGTTGAGTGAAATCTTGGTTCTGGTTCTACTCTCCTGCTGAGTGAAACCTTGGTTCTGGTTCTATTCTCCTGCTGACTGAAACCTTGGTTGTGGTTCTATCTACTCTCCTGTTGAGTGAAATCTTGGTTCTGGTTCTACTCTCCTGCTGAGTGAAACCTTGGTTCTGGTTCTGGTTCTACTATCCTGATGACTGAAACCTTGGTTCTGGTTCTATCTACTTTCCTGCTGACTGAAACCTTGGTTCTGGTTCTATCTACTCCCCTGCTGAGTAAAACCTTGGTTCTGGTTCTGGTTCTACTCTCCTGCTGAGTGAAATCTTGGTTCTGGTTCTGGTTCTACTCTCCTGCTGACTGAAACCTTGGTTCTGGTTCTATCTACTCTCCTGTTGAGTGAAACCTTGGTTCTGGTTCTATCTACTTTCCTGCTGAGTGAAATCTTGGTTCTGGTTCTGGTTCTACTCTCCTGCTGACTGAAACCTTGGTTCTGGTTCTATCTACTCTCCTGTTGAGTGAAACCTTGGTTCTGGTTCTATCTACTCTCCTGCTGACTGAAACCTTGGTTCTGGTTCTACTATCCTGCTGACTGAAACCTTGGTTCTGGTTCTACTATCCTGCTGACTGAAACCTTGGTTCTGGTTCTATCTACTCTCCTGCTGACTGAAACCTTGGTTCTGGCTCTACTATCCTGCTGACGGAAAACTTGGTTCTGGTTCTACTATCCTGCTGACGGAAAACTTGGTTCTGGTTCTGGTTCTACTATCCTGCTGACTGAAACCTCGGTTCTGGTTCTACTCTCCTGCTGAGTGAAACCTTGGTTCTGGTTCTGGTTCTACTCCCTTGCTGACTGAAATCTTGGTTCTGGTTCTACTATCCTGCTGACGGAAAACTTGGTTCTGGTTCTGGTTCTACTATCCTGCTGACTGAAACCTTGGTTCTGGTTCTACTATCCTGCTGACTGAAACCTTGGTTCTGGTTCTATCTACTCTCCTGCTGACTGAAACCTCGGTTCTGGTTCTACTCCCCTGCTGAGTGAAACCTTGGTTCTGGTTCTGGTTCTACTATCCTGCTGACTGAAACCTTGGTTCTGGTTCTATCTACTTTCCTGCTGAGTGAAATCTTGGTTCTGGTTTTACTCTCCTGCTGACTGAAACCTTGGTTCTGATTCTATCTACTGTCCTGCTGAGTGAAACCTTGGTTCTGGTTCTATCTACTTTCCTGCTGAGTGAAATCTTGGTTCTGGTTTTACTCTCCTGCTGACTGAAACCTTGGTTCTGATTCTATCTACTGTCCTGCTGACTGAAACCTTGGTTCTGATTCCATCTACTGTCCTGCTGAGTGAAACTTTGGTTCTGGTTCTATCTACTATCCTGCTGACTGAAACTTCGGTTCTGGTTCTACTCTCCTGCTGAGTGAAACCTTGGTTCTGGTTCTGGTTCTACTATCCTGCTGACTGAAACCTTGGTTCTGGTTCTACTATCCTGCTGACGGAAAACTTGGTTCTGGTTCTACTCCCCTGCTGAGTGAAACCCTGGTTCTGGTTCTATCTACTCCCCTGCTGAGTGAAACCTTGGTTCTGGTTCTGGTTCTACTATCCTGCTGACTGAAACCTTGGTTCTGGTTCTATCTACTTTCCTGCTGACTGAAACCTTGGTTCTGGTTTTACTCTCCTGCTGACTGAAACCTTGGTTCTGATTCTATATACTGTCCTGCTGAGTGAAACCTTGGTTCTGGTTCTATCTACTTTCCTGCTGACTGAAACCTTGGTTCTGATTCCATCTACTGTCCTGCTGACTGAAACCTTGGTTCTGATTCTATCTACTGTCCTGCTGACTGAAACCTTGGTTCTGATTCCATCTACTGTCCTGCTGACTGAAACTTCGGTTCTGGTTCTACTCTCCTGCTGAGTGAAACCTTGGTTCTGGTTCTGGTTCTACTATCCTGCTGACTGAAACCTTGGTTCTGGTTCTATCTACTCTCCTGTTGAGTGAAATCTTGGTTCTGGTTCTACTATCCTGCTGACTGAAACCTTGGTTCTGGTTCTATCTACTCTCCTGCTGAGTGAAACCTCGCTTCTGGTTCTACTCTCCTGCTGACTGAAACCTTGGTTCTGGTTCTATCTACTCCCCTGCTGAGTGAAACCTTGGTTCTGGTTCTGGTTCTACTCTCCTGCTGAGTGAAATCATGGTTCTGGTTCTGGTTCTACTCTCCTGCTGACTGAAACCTTGGTTCTGGTTCTATCTACTCTCCTGTTGACTGAAACCTTGGTTCTGGTTCTATCTACTCTCCTGTTGAGTGAAACCTTGGTTCTGGTTCTATCTACTTTCCTGCTGAGTGAAATCTTGGTTCTGGTTCTGGTTCTACTCTCCTGCTGACTGAAACCTTGGTTCTGGCTCTACTATCCTGCTGACGGAAAACTTGGTTCTGGTTCTACTATCCTGCTGACGGAAAACTTGGTTCTGGTTCTGGTTCTACTATCCTGCTGACTGAAACCTCGGTTCTGGTTCTACTCTCCTGCTGAGTGAAACCTTGGTTCTGGTTCTGGTTCTACTCCCTTGCTGACTGAAATCTTGGTTCTGGTTCTACTATCCTGCTGACGGAAAACTTGGTTCTGGTTCTGGTTCTACTATCCGGCTGACTGAAACCTTGGTTCTGGTTCTACTATCCTGCTGACTGAAACCTTGGTTCTGGTTCTATCTACTCTCCTGCTGACTGAAACCTCGGTTCTGGTTCTACTCCCCTGCTGAGTGAAACCCTGGTTCTGGTTCTATCTACTCCCCTGCTGAGTGAAACCTTGGTTCTGGTTCTGGTTCTACTATCCTGCTGACTGAAACCTTGGTTCTGGTTCTATCTACTTTCCTGCTGAGTGAAATCTTGGTTCTGGTTTTACTATCCTGCTGACTGAAACCTTGGTTCTGGTTCTATCTACTCTCCTGCTGACTGAAACCTCGGTTCTGGTTCTACTCCCCTGCTGAGTGAAACCCTGGTTCTGGTTCTATCTACTCCCCTGCTGAGTGAAACCTTGGTTCTGGTTCTGGTTCTACTATCCTGCTGACTGAAACCTTGGTTCTGGTTCTATCTACTTTCCTGCTGAGTGAAATCTTGGTTCTGGTTCTACTCTCCTGCTGACTGAAACCTTGGTTCTGATTCTATCTACTGTCCTGCTGACTGAAACCTTGGTTCTGATTCCATCTACTGTCCTGCTGAGTGAAACCTTGGTTCTGGTTCTACTCTCCTGCTGAGTGAAACCTTGGTTCTGGTTCTGGTTCTACTCTCCTGCTGAGTGAAACCTTGGTTCTGGTTCTGGTTCTACTATCCTGATGACTGAAACCTTGGTTCTGGTTCTATCTACTTTCCTGCTGAGTGAAATCTTGGTTCTGGTTCTACTCTCCTGCTGACTGAAACCTTGGTTCTGGTTCTACTCTCCTGCTGAGTGAAATCTTGTTTCTGGTTCTGGTTCTACTATCCTGCTGACTGGAACCTTGGGTCTGGTTCTATCTACTTTCCTGCTGAGTGAAATATTGGTTCTGGTTCTACTCTCCTGCTGACTGAAACCTTGGTTCTGGTTCTACTATCCTGCTGACGGAAAACTTGGTTCTGGTTCTACTCTCCTGCTGACGGAAAACTTGGTTCTGGTTCTATCTACTCTCCTGCTGACTGAAACCTCGGTTCTGGTTCTACTCTCCTGCTGACTGAAACCTTGGTTCTGGTTCTATCTACTCTCCTGCTGACTGAAACCTTGGTTCTGGTTCTATCTACTCTCCTGCTGACTGAAACCTTGGTTCTGGTTCTATCTACTCCCCTGCTGACTGAAATCTTGGTTCTGGTTCTGGTTCTACTCCCCTGCTGACTGAAATCTTGGTTCTGGTTCTACTCTCCTGCTGAGTGAAACCTTGGTTCTGGTTCTGGTTCTACTCTCCTGCTGAGTGAAACCTTGGTTCTGGTTCTGGTTCTACTATCCTGCTGACTGAAACCTTGGTTCTGGTTCTATCTACTTTCCTGTTGAGTGAAATCTTGGTTCTGGTTCTACTCTCCTGCTGAGTGAAACCTTGGTTCTGGTTCTGGTTCTATTCTCCTGCTGAGTGAAACCTTGGTTCTGGTTCTACTATCCTGCTGACGGAAAACTTGGTTCTGGTTCTACTATCCTGCTGACTGAAACCTCGGTTCTGGTTCTACTCCCCTGCTGAGTGAAACCCTGGTTCTGGTTCTATCTACTCCCCTGCTGAGTGAAACCTTGGTTCTGGTTCTGGTTCTACTATCCTGCTGACTGAAACCTTGGTTCTGGTTCTATCTACTTTCCTGCTGAGTGAAATCTTGGTTCTGGTTTTACTCTCCTGCTGACTGAAACCTTGGTTCTGATTCTATCTACTGTCCTGCTGAGTGAAACCTTGGTTCTGGTTCTATCTACTTTCCTGCTGAGTGAAATCTTGGTTCTGGTTTTACTCTCCTGCTGACTGAAACCTTGGTTCTGGTTCTATCTACTGTCCTGCTGAGTGAAACCTTGGTTCTGGTTCTATCTACTTTCCTGCTGAGTGAAATCTTGGTTCTGGTTTTACTCTCCTGCTGACTGAAACCTTGGTTCTGATTCTATCTACTGTCCTGCTGACTGAAACCTTGGTTCTGATTCCATCTACTGTCCTGCTGAGTGAAACTTTGGTTCTGGTTCTATCTACTATCCTGCTGACTGAAACTTCGGTTCTGGTTCTACTCTCCTGCTGAGTGAAACCTTGGTTCTGGTTCTGGTTCTACTATCCTGCTGACTGAAACCTTGGTTCTGGTTCTGGTTCTGCTCTCCTGCTGAGTGAAACCTTGGTTCTGGTTCTGGTTCTACTATCCTGCTGACTGAAACCTTGGTTCTGGTTCTATCTACTTTCCTGTTGAGTGAAATCTTGGTTCTGGTTCTACTCTCCTGCTGAGTGAAACATTGGTTCTGGTTCTGGTTCTATTCTCCTGCTGACTGAAACCTTGGTTGTGGTTCTATCTACTCTCCTGTTGAGTGAAATCTTGGTTCTGGTTCTACTCTCCTGCTGAGTGAAACCTTGGTTCTGGTTCTACTATCCTGCTGACGGAAAACTTGGTTCTGGTTCTACTATCCTGCTGACTGAAACCTCGGTTCTGGTTCTACTCCCCTGCTGAGTGAAACCCTGGTTCTGGTTCTATCTACTCCCCTGCTGAGTGAAACCTTGGTTCTGGTTCTGGTTCTACTATCCTGCTGACTGAAACCTTGGTTCTGGTTCTATCTACTTTCCTGCTGAGTGAAATCTTGGTTCTGGTTTTACTCTCCTGCTGACTGAAACCTTGGTTCTGATTCTATCTACTGTCCTGCTGAGTGAAACCTTGGTTCTGGTTCTATCTACTTTCCTGCTGAGTGAAATCTTGGTTCTGGTTTTACTCTCCTGCTGACTGAAACCTTGGTTCTGATTCTATCTACTGTCCTGCTGACTGAAACCTTGGTTCTGATTCCATCTACTGTCCTGCTGAGTGAAACTTTGGTTCTGGTTCTATCTACTATCCTGCTGACTGAAACTTCGGTTCTGGTTCTACTCTCCTGCTGAGTGAAACCTTGGTTCTGGTTCTGGTTCTACTATCCTGCTGACTGAAACCTTGGTTCTGGTTCTATCTACTCTCCTGTTGAGTGAAATCTTGGTTCTGGTTCTACTATCCTGCTGACTGAAACCTTGGTTCTGGTTCTATCTACTCTCCTGCTGACTGAAACCTCGGTTCTGGTTCTACTCTCCTGCTGACTGAAACCTTGGTTCTGGTTCTATCTACTCCCCTGCTGAGTGAAACCTTGGTTCTGGTTCTGGTTCTACTCTCCTGCTGAGTGAAATCTTGGTTCTGGTTCTGGTTCTACTCTCCTGCTGACTGAAACTTCGGTTCTGGTTCTATCTACTCTCCTGTTGAGTGAAACCTTGGTTCTGGTTCTATCTACTTTCCTGCTGAGTGAAATCTTGGTTCTGGTTCTGGTTCTACTCTCCTGCTGACTGAAACCTTGGTTCTGGTTCTATCTACTCTCCTGTTGAGTGAAACCTTGGTTCTGGTTCTATCTACTCTCCTGCTGACTGAAACCTTGGTTCTGGTTCTACTATCCTGCTGACTGAAACCTTGGTTCTGGTTCTATCTACTCTCCTGCTGACTGAAACCTTGGTTCTGGCTCTACTATCCTGCTGACGGAAAACTTGGTTCTGGTTCTACTATCCTGCTGACGGAAAACTTGGTTCTGGTTCTGGTTCTACTATCCTGCTGACTGAAACCTCGGTTCTGGTTCTACTCTCCTGCTGAGTGAAACCTTGGTTCTGGTTCTGGTTCTACTCCCTTGCTGACTGAAATCTTGGTTCTGGTTCTACTATCCTGCTGACGGAAAACTTGGTTCTGGTTCTGGTTCTACTATCCTGCTGACTGAAACCTTGGTTCTGGTTCTACTATCCTGCTGACTGAAACCTTGGTTCTGGTTCTATCTACTCTCCTGCTGACTGAAACCTTGGTTCTGGTTCTACTCCCCTGCTGAGTGAAACCCTGGTTCTGGTTCTATCTACTCCCCTGCTGAGTGAAACCTTGGTTCTGGTTCTGGTTCTACTATCCTGCTGACTGAAACCTTGGTTCTGGTTCTATCTACTTTCCTGCTGAGTGAAATCTTGGTTCTGGTTTTACTCTCCTGCTGACTGAAACCTTGGTTCTGATTCTATCTACTGTCCTGCTGAGTGAAACCTTGGTTCTGATTCCATCTACTGTCCTGCTGAGTGAAACCTTGGTTCTGATTCCATCTACTGTCCTGCTGAGTGAAATCTTGGTTCTGGTTCTACTCCCCTGCTGACTGAAACCTTGGTTCTGGTTCTACTCTCCTGCTGAGTGAAACCTTGGTTCTGGTTCTGGTTCTACTATCCTGCTGACTGAAACCTTGGTTCTGGTTCTATCTACTCTCCTGTTGAGTGAAATCTTGGTTCTGGTTCTACTCTCCTGCTGAGTGAAACCTTGGTTCTGGTTCTGGTTCTACTCTCCTGCTGAGTGAAACCTTGGTTCTGGTTCTGGTTCTACTATCCTGATGACTGAAACCTTGGTTCTGGTTCTATCTACTTTCCTGCTGAGTGAAATCTTGGTTCTGGTTCTACTCTCCTGCTGACTGAAACCTTGGTTCTGGTTCTACTCTCCTGCTGAGTGAAATCTTGTTTCTGGTTCTGGTTCTACTATCCTGCTGACTGAAACCTTGGGTCTGGTTCTATCTACTTTCCTGCTGAGTGAAATATTGGTTCTGGTTCTACTCTCCTGCTGACTGAAACCTTGGTTCTGGTTCTACTATCCTGCTGACGGAAAACTTGGTTCTGGTTCTACTCTCCTGCTGACTGAAACCTTGGTTCTGGTTCTATCTACTCCCCTGCTGAGTGAAACCTTGGTTCTGGTTCTGGTTCTACTCTCCTGCTGAGTGAAATCTTGGTTCTGGTTCTGGTTCTACTCTCCTGCTGACTGAAACCTTGGTTCTGGTTCTATCTACTCTCCTGTTGAGTGAAATATTGGTTCTGGTTCTACTCTCCTGCTGAGTGAAATCTTGGTTCTGGTTCTGGTTCTACTATCCTGCTGACTGAAACCTTGGTTCTGGTTCTGGTTCTACTCTCCTGCTGAGTGAAACCTTGGTTCTGGTTCTGGTTCTACTATCCTGCTGACTGAAACCTTGGTTCTGGTTCTATCTACTTTCCTGTTGAGTGAAATCTTGGTTCTGGTTCTACTCTCCTGCTGAGTGAAACCTTGGTTCTGGTTCTGGTTCTATTCTCCTGACTGAAACCTTGGTTGTGGTTCTATCTACTCTCCTGTTGAGTGAAATCTTGGTTCTGGTTCTACTCTCCTGCTGAGTGAAACCTTGGTTCTGGTTCTGGTTCTACTATCCTGATGACTGAAACCTTGGTTCTGGTTCTATCTACTTTCCTGCTGAGTGAAATCTTGGTTCTGGTTCTACTCTCCTGCTGACTGAAACCTTGGTTCTGGTTCTACTATCCTGCTGACTGAAACCTTGGTTCTGGTTCTGGTTCTACTCTCCTGCTGAGTGAAACCTTGGTTCTGGTTCTGGTTCTACTATCCTGCTGACTGAAACCTTGGTTCTGGTTCTATCTACTTTCCTGTTGAGTGAAATCTTGGTTCTGGTTCTACTCTCCTGCTGAGTGAAACCTTGGTTCTGGTTCTATCTACTCTCCTGTTGAGTGAAATCTTGGTTCTGGTTCTACTCTCCTGCTGAGTGAAACCTTGGTTCTGGTTCTGGTTCTACTATCCTGATGACTGAAACCTTGGTTCTGGTTCTATCTACTTTCCTGCTGAGTGAAATCTTGGTTCTGGTTCTACTCTCCTGCTGACTGAAACCTTGGTTCTGGTTCTACTATCCTGCTGACGGAAAACTTGGTTCTGGTTCTACTATCCTGCTGACTGAAACCTCGGTTCTGGTTCTACTCCCCTGCTGAGTGAAACCCTGGTTCTGGTTCTATCTACTCCCCTGCTGACTGAAACCTTGGTTCTGATTCTATCTACTGTCCTGCTGAGTGAAACCTTGGTTCTGGTTCTATCTACTTTCCTGCTGAGTGAAATCTTGGTTCTGGTTCTATCTACTTTCCTGCTGAGTGAAATCTTGGTTCTGGTTTTACTCTCCTGCTGACTGAAACCTTGGTTCTGATTCTATCTACTGTCCTGCTGACTGAAACCTTGGTTCTGATTCCATCTACTGTCCTGCTGAGTGAAACTTTGGTTCTGGTTCTATCTACTATCCTGCTGACTGAAACTTCGGTTCTGGTTCTACTCTCCTGCTGAGTGAAACCTTGGTTCTGGTTCTGGTTCTACTATCCTGCTGACTGAAACCTTGGTTCTGGTTCTATCTACTCTCCTGTTGAGTGAAATCTTGGTTCTGGTTCTACTCTCCTGCTGAGTGAAACCTTGGTTCTGGTTCTGGTTCTACTCTCCTGCTGACTGAAACCTTGGTTCTGGTTCTGGTTCTACTATCCTGATGACTGAAACCTTGGTTCTGGTTCTATCTACTTTCCTGCTGAGTGAAATCTTGGTTCTGGTTCTACTCTCCTGCTGAGTGAAACCTTGGTTCTGGTTCTATCTACTGTCCTGCTGAGTGAAACCTTAGTTCTGGTTCTATCTACTTTCCTGCTGAGTGAAATCTTGGTTCTGGTACTACTCTCCTGCTGAGTGAAATCTTGTTTCTGGTTCTGGTTCTACTATCCTGCTGACTGAAACCTTGGGTCTGGTTCTATCTACTTTCCTGCTGAGTGAAATATTGGTTCTGGTTCAACTATCCTGCTGACGGAAAACTTGGTTCTGGTTCTACTCTCCTGCTGACTGAAACCCTGGTTCTGGTTCTATCTACTCTCCTGCTGACTGAAACCTTGGTTCTGGTTTCTATCTACTCTCCTGCTGACTGAAACCTTGGTTCTGGTTCTGGTTCTACTCCCTTGCTGACTGAAATCTTGGTTCTGGTTCTACTATCCTGCTGACGGAAAACTTGGTTCTGGTTCTGGTTCTACTATCCTGCTGACTGAAACCTTGGTTCTGGTTCTACTATCCTGCTGACTGAAACCTTGGTTCTGGTTCTATCTACTCTCCTGCTGACTGAAACCTCGGTTCTGGTTCTACTCCCCTGCTGAGTGAAACCCTGGTTCTGGTTCTATCTACTCCCCTGCTGAGTGAAACCTTGGTTCTGGTTCTGGTTCTACTATCCTGCTGACTGAAACCTTGGTTCTGGTTCTATCTACTTTCCTGCTGAGTGAAATCTTGGTTCTGGTTTTACTCTCCTGCTGAGTGAAACCTTGGTTCTGGTTCTATCTACTGTCCTGCTGAGTGAAACCTTGGTTCTGGTTCTATCTACTTTCCTGCTGAGTGAAATCTTGGTTCTGGTTCTATCTACTCTCCTGCTGACTGAAATCTTGGTTCTGATTCCATCTACTGTCCTGCTGAGTGAAACCTTGGTTCTGATTCCATCTACTGTCCTGCTGAGTGAAATCTTGGTTCTGATTCTATCTACTGTCCTGCTGAGTGAAATCTTGGTTCTGGTTCTACTCCCCTGCTGACTGAAACTTCGGTTCTGGTTCTACTCTCCTGCTGAGTGAAACCTTGGTTCTGGTTCTGGTTCTACTATCCTGCTGACTGAAACCTTGGTTCTGGTTCTATCTACTCTCCTGTTGAGTGAAATCTTGGTTCTGGTTCTACTCTCCTGCTGAGTGAAACCTTGGTTCTGGTTCTGGTTCTACTCTCCTGCTGAGTGAAACCTTGGTTCTGGTTCTGGTTCTACTATCCTGATGACTGAAACCTTGGTTCTGGTTCTATCTACTTTCCTGCTGAGTGAAATCTTGGTTCTGGTTCTACTCTCCTGCTGACTGAAACCTTGGTTCTGGTTCTACTCTCCTGCTGAGTGAAATCTTGTTTCTGGTTCTGGTTCTACTATCCTGCTGACTGAAACCTTGGGTCTGGTTCTATCTACTTTCCTGCTGAGTGAAATATTGGTTCTGGTTCTACTCTCCTGCTGACTGAAACCTTGGTTCTGGTTCTACTATCCTGCTGACGGAAAACTTGGTTCTGGTTCTATCTACTTTCCTGCTGACGGAAAACTTGGTTCTGGTTCTACTCTCCTGCTGACGGAAAACTTGGTTCTGGTTCTATCTACTTTCCTGCTGACTGAAACCTCGGTTCTGGTTCTACTCTCCTGCTGAGTGAAACCTTGGTTCTGGTTCTATCTACTCTCCTGCTGACTGAAACCTTGGTTCTGGTTTCTATCTACTCTCCTGCTGACTGAAACCTTGGTTCTGGTTCTATCTACTCCCCTGCTGAGTGAAACCTTGGTTCTGGTTCTGGTTCTACTCCCCTGCTGACTGAAATCTTGGTTCTGGTTCTACTCTCCTGCTGAGTGAAATCTTGGTTCTGGTTCTGGTTCTACTCTCCTGCTGACTGAAACCTTGGTTCTGGTTCTATCTACTCTCCTGTTGAGTGAAATATTGGTTCTGGTTCTACTCTCCTGCTGAGTGAAATCTTGGTTCTGGTTCTGGTTCTACTATCCTGCTGACTGAAACCTTGGTTCTGGTTCTGGTTCTACTCTCCTGCTGAGTGAAACCTTGGTTCTGGTTCTGGTTCTACTATCCTGATGACTGAAACCTTGGTTCTGGTTCTACTATCCTGCTGACTGAAACCTTGGTTCTGGTTCTGGTTCTACTCTCCTGCTGAGTGAAACCTTGGTTCTGGTTCTGGTTCTACTATCCTGCTGACTGAAACCTTGGTTCTGGTTCTATCTACTCTCCTGTTGAGTGAAATCTTGGTTCTGGTTCTACTCTCCTGCTGAGTGAAACCTTGGTTCTGGTTCTGGTTCTACTATCCTGATGACTGAAACCTTGGTTCTGGTTCTATCTACTTTCCTGCTGAGTGAAATCTTGGTTCTGGTTCTACTCTCCTGCTGACTGAAACCTTGGTTCTGGTTCTACTATCCTGCTGACGGAAAACTTGGTTCTGGTTCTACTATCCTGCTGACTGAAACCTCGGTTCTGGTTCTACTCCCCTGCTGAGTGAAACCCTGGTTCTGGTTCTATCTACTCCCCTGCTGAGTGAAACCTTGGTTCTGGTTCTGGTTCTACTATCCTGCTGACTGAAACCTTGGTTCTGGTTCTACTATCCTGCTGACTGAAACCTTGGTTCTGGTTCTGGTTCTACTATCCTGCTGAGTGAAACCTTGGTTCTGATTCCATCTACTGTCCTGCTGAGTGAAACCTTGGTTCTGATTCCATCTACTGTCCTGCTGAGTGAAATCTTGGTTCTGGTTCTACTCCCCTGCTGACTGAAACTTCGGTTCTGGTTCTACTCTCCTGCTGAGTGAAACCTTGGTTCTGGTTCTGGTTCTACTATCCTGCTGACTGAAACCTTGGTTCTGGTTCTACTATCCTGCTGACTGAAACCTTGGTTCTGGTTCTATCTACTCTCCTGTTGAGTGAAATCTTGGTTCTGGTTCTACTCTCCTGCTGAGTGAAACCTTGGTTCTGGTTCTGGTTCTACTCTCCTGCTGAGTGAAACCTTGGTTCTGGTTCTGGTTCTACTATCCTGATGACTGAAACCTTGGTTCTGGTTCTATCTACTTTCCTGCTGAGTGAAATCTTGGTTCTGGTTCTACTCTCCTGCTGACTGAAACCTTGGTTCTGGTTCTACTCTCCTGCTGAGTGAAATCTTGTTTCTGGTTCTGGTTCTACTATCCTGCTGACTGAAACCTTGGGTCTGGTTCTATCTACTTTCCTGCTGAGTGAAATATTGGTTCTGGTTCTACTCTCCTGCTGACTGAAACCTTGGTTCTGGTTCTACTATCCTGCTGACGGAAAACTTGGTTCTGGTTCTATCTACTTTCCTGCTGACGGAAAACTTGGTTCTGGTTCTACTCTCCTGCTGACGGAAAACTTGGTTCTGGTTCTATCTACTTTCCTGCTGACTGAAACCTCGGTTCTGGTTCTACTCTCCTGCTGAGTGAAACCTTGGTTCTGGTTCTATCTACTCTCCTGCTGACTGAAACCTTGGTTCTGGTTTCTATCTACTCTCCTGCTGACTGAAACCTTGGTTCTGGTTCTATCTACTCCCCTGCTGAGTGAAACCTTGGTTCTGGTTCTGGTTCTACTATCCTGCTGACTGAAACCTTGGTTCTGGTTCTGGTTCTACTCTCCTGCTGAGTGAAACCTTGGTTCTGGTTCTGGTTCTACTATCCTGCTGACTGAAACCTTGGTTCTGGTTCTATCTACTTTCCTGTTGAGTGAAATCTTGGTTCTGGTTCTACTCTCCTGCTGAGTGAAACCTTGGTTCTGGTTCTGGTTCTATTCTCCTGCTGACTGAAACCTTGGTTGTGGTTCTATCTACTCTCCTGTTGAGTGAAATCTTGGTTCTGGTTCTACTCTCCTGCTGAGTGAAACCTTGGTTCTGGTTCTGGTTCTACTATCCTGATGACTGAAACCTTGGTTCTGGTTCTACTATCCTGCTGACTGAAACCTTGGTTCTGGTTCTGGTTCTACTCTCCTGCTGAGTGAAACCTTGGTTCTGGTTCTGGTTCTACTATCCTGCTGACTGAAACCTTGGTTCTGGTTCTATCTACTCTCCTGTTGAGTGAAATCTTGGTTCTGGTTCTACTCTCCTGCTGAGTGAAACCTTGGTTCTGGTTCTGGTTCTACTATCCTGATGACTGAAACCTTGGTTCTGGTTCTATCTACTTTCCTGCTGAGTGAAATCTTGGTTCTGGTTCTACTCTCCTGCTGACTGAAACCTTGGTTCTGGTTCTACTATCCTGCTGACGGAAAACTTGGTTCTGGTTCTACTATCCTGCTGACTGAAACCTCGGTTCTGGTTCTACTCCCCTGCTGAGTGAAACCCTGGTTCTGGTTCTATCTACTCCCCTGCTGAGTGAAACCTTGGTTCTGGTTCTGGTTCTACTATCCTGCTGACTGAAACCTTGGTTCTGGTTCTACTATCCTGCTGACTGAAACCTTGGTTCTGGTTCTGGTTCTACTATCCTGCTGACTGAAACCTTGGTTCTGGTTCTATCTACTTTCCTGCTGAGTGAAATCTTGGTTCGGGTTTTACTCTCCTGCTGACTGAAACCTTGGTTCTGATTCTATCTACTGTCCTGCTGACTGAAACCTTGGTTCTGATTCCATCTACTGTCCTGCTGAGTGAAACCTTGGTTCTGGTTCTATCTACTATCCTGCTGACTGAAACTTCGGTTCTGGTTCTACTCTCCTGCTGAGTGAACCCTTGGTTCTGGTTCTGGTTCTACTATCCTGCTGACTGAAACCTTGGTTCTGGTTCTACTCTCCTGCTGAGTGAAACCCTGGTTCTGGTTCTATCTACTCCCCTGCTGAGTGAAACCTTGGTTCTGGTTCTGGTTCTACTCTCCTGCTGACTGAAACCTTGGTTCTGGTTCTATCTACTGTCCTGCTGAGTGAAACCTTGGTTCTGGTTCTATCTACTTTCCTGCTGAGTGAAATCTTGGTTCTGGTACTACTCTCCTGCTGAGTGAAATCTTGTTTCTGGTTCTGGTTCTGGTTCTACTATCCTGCTGACTGAAACCTTGGGTCTGGTTCTATCTACTTTCCTGCTGAGTGAAATATTGGTTCTGGTTCAACTATCCTGCTGACGGAAAACTTGGTTCTGGTTCTACTCTCCTGCTGACTGAAACCCTGGTTCTGGTTCTATCTACTCTCCTGCTGACTGAAACCTTGGTTCTGGTTTCTATCTACTCTCCTGCTGACTGAAACCTTGGTTCTGGTTCTACTCTCCTGCTGACTGAAACCTTGGTTCTGGTTCTATCTACTGTCCTGCTGACTGAAACCTTGGTTCTGGTTCTATCTACTGTCCTGCTGACTGAAACCTTGGTTCTGATTCTATCTACTGTCCTGCTGACTGAAACCTTGGTTCTGATTCTATCTACTGTCCTGCTGACTGAAACCTTGGTTCTGGTTCTATCTACTGTCCTGCTGACTGAAACCTTGGTTCTGGTTCTACTGTCCTGCTGACTGAAACCTTGGTTCTGGTTCTATCTACTGTCCTGCTGACTGAAACCTTGGTTCTAGTTCTATCTACTGTCCTGCTGACTGAAACCTTGGTTCTGGTTCTATCTACTGTCCTGCTGACTGAAACCTTGGTTCTGGTTCTATCTACTCTCCTGCTGACTGAAACCTTGGTTCTGGTTCTACTGTCCTGCTGACTGAAACCTTGGTTCTGGTTCTATCTACTCTCCTGCTGACTGAAACCTTGGTTCTGGTTCTATCTACTCTCCTGCTGACTGAAACCTTGGTTCTGGTTCTATCTACTCTCCTGCTGACTGAAACCTTGGTTCTGGTTCTATCTACTCTCCTGCTGACTGAAACCTTGGTTCTGGTTCTATCTACTCTCCTGCTGACTGAAACCTTGGTTCTGGTTCTATCTACTCTCCTGCTGACTGAAACCTTGGTTCTGGTTCTATCTACTCTCCTGCTGACTGAAACCTTGGTTCTGGTTCTATCTACTCTCCTGCTGACTGAAACCTTGGTTCTGGTTCTATCTACTCTCCTGCTGACTGAAACCTTGGTTCTGGTTCTATCTACTCTCCTGCTGACTGAAACCTTGGTTCTGGTTCTATCTACTCTCCTGCTGACTGAAACCTTGGTTCTGGTTCTACTCTCCTGCTGACTGAAACCTTGGTTCTGGTTCTATCTACTCTCCTGCTGACTGAAACCTTCCAGCTGGACAAACCAGAGGTACAACCGGCTAACCTGTCAGCCTCTCCGCGCTGGGATTGTCCGTTTCTGCGGCAGGAAGTCTCACCAGGCCCCGGGAAGCTCGCGCAGTGTTGGCGCAGTTTAATATTCCAGACAGTTCGCAGTTAACAGTTAGCAGGCTAACATGCTAACATGTTAGCAGGCTAACAGTTAACAGGCTAACTCTGTTAGCAGGCTAACTGAGTTAGCCTGCTAACAGAGTTAGCAGCACCGCCAACATTCAACATCTCTGAACCCCAGGAGAAGTTCAAACCCCCCCCAGTCAGTTCAGACCATCTGTCCTGCGCATCGCAGTGGGGTGTCTGCCTCCCTCCCACAGAGAGCAGAAAGCAGAAAACAGCGTGAAACTGGCTGGACAAGACTCTTTTAGCACTTACCATGGTCGCGGCAGCCATTTTGAATACGTGTCACAAGTGACGTTGCGGAAGTTGCCGAATCGACTTGTCTCCACATGATCAATACTTCTTGTTTCTTTTAATCTAAATTATTATTTTTTTCTTTTAACACTTAAACTGACACAAGTTAGAAACAACAAGTATATTTTTATTCTTATTCTTATCCTTGTTTTGAAGATCCTACACAAATATTGCCTTCTTAAGTTAAATAAAGAAGGTGACAATGGTAAAGAAGTTACTATTTAATTTAAAGATAAAAAAATGTCACATTTTTGACAGTGGATTTCCTTCTGGGTATAATTCTATAATCCTACTGCCAATATACAGCAAATTTCCAACTCAAAGGTGAACATTTCTTCTTCATTCCTTTTGGTTTTCCCCTTTTTATCTACTTCCATCTAACCCTACCCTGGACCCTTATCTCTCACTTCAGCTACCTTCACGATGTGGCCGGAGGTTCTTTTCCCGGACCACTGCATGGCACTGTACCGCCAGAGTACCGCATGCTGATAAATTGGTGGTACAGAGCAGGTTTAGGCACAGCCAGGCACAAAGTGAGATCCATGGCCAAGGTTGAAGGAGCAGAGGTGGTGATGCTGCTGGTGATGCCCATCGTAGCAGGTCTCCACATCATCAACAGATCCAGAAAACTGAGGCAGACCATGACACTGCCAACCCTCACTCACCCAGATTTAGCCCTAAACATGTCCCTGGTGTCCAACCCCCTCTGACCACTGGCACACATGCACCTGATGATATTTTTTCCCTCTTTTTGACTCTGAGGTGCTCAGGCTGTTGTGTGAAAACATCCAAAAAAGAAGTTTGTTTGGACTGATTCCCCACGGGAGCTCTCAGAATACCTGGGTATGACACCGTTTGTGTCTGTCTGCAACCTTCCAAAAATGTCTGACTATTGGAGGACAAAACTATTTTTCATGTGGCTTTTCCTGCTTCAGTAATGTCAAGAGACAGGTTTCAAGCAATCACCACTAAGTTGCACATAAGTGATCCAGAAAGGACGCCATCAACGAACTGAAGAAGGGTACAGAGGAATATGACACCCTGCAAAAGGTCAGGCCTCTCATGGAAAGGATGAAAGGATGGTTGCCACAAAAGCAAGGCTCAAACTGAAGCAATACATGAAAGACAAACCAACAAAACGGGGAATTAAAGTTTTGTGTTAGCTGATGTAAATTGGTACACAGTTGACTTCAAGTTGTACCCAGGGAAAAATCAGGATGCTTCAGGTAATAGGGCTTCTTCTTTTGTGGTGACAGAGCTGGTGAATAGGGAGTACCTGGGGAGTGGCTAGTTGACTGTGACAAGCCCTCTCCTGTTCCATTATCTCAGCCGGTAGGGGTTTGGGGCTGTGGAACCTACAGGCAGGGCAGAGCTGGAGTGCCAATAACTCAGGAGAACACCAAGGACAAAAAATCTAAGAGAGGCTCCATCAGGTGGATCAGGGATGGTGACCTTCTCTTCCGATACCAGGGAGGTCTCCATCATCTCCATCATGCCTACATGGAGGAGACTGTCCTGTGGTAGTAGAAGACCAGTGATGGGCGTAGCCATAGGGTTCCTGTCCCAAGACCCACAGCTATGGGTGAGTATAACAAGTACGTGGGGGGGAGTGGACACCTCTGACCAGATGCTAGGAAAAACAAAAAGATGGCCCAGTGTTTCAGCACCTTCTGGACATTGCTGTGACCAACAGCTTCATTATTCACAAGGAGCTCAGCAAGAGGCAGCAGCAGAAGCCGATGACACGCCAGGCTTTCCAGGCTCTGTGCAAAGCTGGTTGGAGTGTCTGGTCCACCTAAACCCCCACTCACGGCCACTTTCCTGCCCCCACTAGCACCAGGGAGGACACAAGCAGAAGTCAGAAGGCAAGCCCTGGAAGTGTGTGGAGTTGGGCTCTGTCTCCAGCCTGACAGGAACTACTTCACCATCTACCATGGCTGCTAAAAAACGCCTAGAAATCCACCAATATAAAAGCCTCACACATGGACACTGAAAGCTGGAGGCAAACAAAACTCTTTGCGATGTTGTAAAATGTGTTAAATTTCATTTCTGCAATATTAGGTTTTTTTTGTTTAAAGCTAAATCTGGTAAAAAATTTTAAAATGTCTTTTTACTTTTTTTCTATTTATACACTGTTGTGAGCATTCATAATATATTAGAATGAAAAATACTTGATAGATTTTTAATGGTACACTTGTCATGAAAAATTAGGCCAAGAGTTTTACTGAAATTCTATTTTCTGGCACTTTCCTTGAAAAAAAAAGACTAAAAAGACCAGGTGGACTGCTATAATTTCAGTACTTAAAGGGTGATAACATGATGATTTTTTATGAGAATCTTGTTTGCTCTTTTTATTACAATAATTTGCCAGTGAATTAGTGGCATTTTTTCATCCGGTACTGTATGTAACTCCTCCTTCTCCCCTCAAATACTTGGTATTACCCATACCCAGCACTCTTTCACTTCTTACTTGTGCTTAATGAATGGAGGGAAATGGAGGACTAACAATGAAAAGAACGCCAAAAGGCAGACAGACAACAATTTTTTCTTGTTGGTCGACATCAACCGTTGAAAAAAAATAGAAAAATGATCGACCAAAGAGGGTTAATCATTTTTTCTTTTTTTTCTTTTCAATGGTTGATGTTGACCAACAAGAAAAGAAAAAAAAAATCAACCAAAGAGGGTTACCCCTCCCTGACCTCACCTTATCGTGGTGGATGGGTTTGTGTGTCCCGAAGATCCTAGCAGCTATGTTGTCTGGGGCTTTATGCCCCTGGTAGGGTCATCCATGGCAAATAGGTGTCTAGGGAAGGGACCAGACCAAGCACGGCTCATAGACCCCTATGATGACGACCAACCTGGGCATGAATGTTCCCTTGCCCGGACGCGGGTTACCGGGACCCCCCTCTGGAGCCAGGCCTGGAGGTGGGGTACGAGAGCGAGCGTCTGGTGGCCGGGCCTTTGCCCGTAGGGCCATGTTGGGCTCAGCCCGAAAGGGTTACATGGGCCCCACCTCCTGTGGACTCACCATCTGCGGGAGGAGCCATAGGGGTCAATCAATCCTAACAACATGTCTTCCGATGAGGAAGCAGAGCTGGGGGACTCAGGGGTGGACTCTCGTATCTCTGGGGCTGAAGTTGCTGAGGTGGCCAAAAAGCTCCTTGGTGGCAAGGCCCCGGGGTTGGATGAGATCCGCCCGGAGTTCCTTAAGGCTCTGGATGCTGTGGGGCTGTCCTGGCTGACACTCCTCTGCAGCATCGCGTGGACATCGGGGACAGTGCCGCTGGATTGGCAGACTGGGGTGGTGGTCCCCATTTTTAAGAAGGGGGACCAGAGGGTGTGTTCCAATTACAGGGGAATCACACTCCTCAGCCTCCCTGGTAAGGTCTATTCAGGTGTCCTGGAGAGGAGGGTCCGCCGGATTGTCGAATCCCGGATTGAGGAGGAGCAGTGTGGTTTTCGTCCTGGTCGTGGAACAGTGGACCAGCTCTATACCCTCTTTGGGGTCCTGGAGGGGGCATGGGAGTTTGCCCAACCAGTCTACATGTGCTTTGTGGACCTGGAGAAGGCATCCGACCGTGTCCCCCGGGGGCTCCTGTGGGGGGTACTCCGGGAGTATGGGGTACCGGACCACCTTGTACAAGCTGTCCGGTCCCTGTACGACAGGTGTCAGAGCTTGGTCCACATTGCCGGTAGTAAGTCGGATTCGTTTCCGGTGAGGGTTGGACTCCGCCAAGGCTGCCCTTTATCACCGATTCTGTTCATAACTTATATGGACAGAATTTCTAGGTGCAGCCGAGGTGTTGAGGGGATCCGACTTGGTGGCCTCAGGATTGGGTCCCTGCTTTTTGCAGATGATGTGGTCCTGTTGGCTTCATCTGGTCGTGATCTCCAGCTCTCACTTGAGCGATTCGCGGCCGAGTGTGAAGCGGCTGGGATGAGAATCAGCACCTCCAAATCTGAGACCATGGTCCTCAGCCGGAATAGGGTGGATTTCCCTCTCCGGGTCGGGAGTCAGGTCCTGCCTCAAGTGGAGGAGTTTAAATATCTCGGGGTCTTGTTGACGAGTGAGGGAAGGATGGAGCGTGAGATCGACAGACGGATCGGTGCGGCGTCTGCAGTAATGCGGACTCTGCGCCGGTCTGTCGTGGTGAAGAAGAAGCTGAGCCAGAAGGCGATTTACCAGTCGATCTACGTTGACCTCACCTATGGTCATGAGCTGTGGGTCGTGACCGAAAGAAGGAGATCTCGTATACAGGCGGCTGAAATGAGTTTCCTCCGCAGGGTGGCCGGGCTCTCCCTTAGAGATAGGGTGAGGAGCTCGGTCATCCAGGAGGAGATCAGAGTAGAGCCGCTGCTCCTCCGCATCGAGAGGAACCAGTTGAGGTGGCTCGGGCATCTGGTCAGGATGCCTCCTGGACCTCCCTGGTGAGGTGTTCCAGGCACGTCCCTCTGGGAGGAGACCCCGGGGAAGACCCAGGACACGCTGCAGGGATTATATCTCTTGGCTGGCCTGGGAACGCCTCAGGATCCCCCCCGCAGAGTTGGCAAATGTGGCTGGGGAGAGGGAAGTCTGGGCTTCCCTGCTTAGGCTGCTGCCCCCGCGACCCGACCCCGGATAAGCGGCATGAAGACGAGACAAATATAGGGTTAAATATATGAATTGTTACGTTAGCTGATGATTTGTGGCTGGCATTAGCAAGATAGTAGTTGTCAGTGAGGTAAAGTGAGGTAGTGATGTGATAGTCTAGTTTGTGTTGGTAATGTTGGATGAATTTTCAACATCAGGTGTCCGGATATATATATATATATATATATATATATATATATATATATATATATATATATATATATATATATATATATATACATATATATATAATTCTCATTAGTGGACATCTCTGCATTTGTGAGAGTAATATACGCGGTGAATTTTAAGTCTCCCCTGACGTCCCAGGTCAACAAATGTCACCATTGGTTGATAAATCTCTCAGTCAAATTTACAACTGACAGATTCATCAGTTAACCAGGTGTATTTGCTTTCAGCCAAATGTGCGGCTCCTGACATTTTCGCCACACTTCTAATCCAGTTGCAGAGCGACTGCTGAGAAGCCGTGTTTTTACACAATGCATGGCTGTTTATTAAAAACCAATTAAAAGGAGGGCTGGGGCCTCAAAGTTTGATGTCCTGCCACGAAAAATGAAATTGATATAACTCCCCCTTAAAAGAATAAATCTACAACAAATTTGCTAGGTATGATGCGAGTCCCATCCTGAACAGAACTGCATGTCAATATTTGGATTTCAAATTAGCTCTGCTCCCTAGAAACTGTAAGTGTCCCTTTTAAAGGCAGAGTATGTAAGATTTCAAGGCAATTCTTTCCACCACCAGGTGGCAAACACCAGGTCGTGAGCAAAACCACAAAACTGCTACCTCCACAAACGACCACAGGTTGGCAGTAATGAGCAAAACTCTCCCTTCACCCCTCCTCCTTGCCAGCTCCAATGAGGGCAGGAATCGCTTGTGAGCTGTAGCTCAGAGCCGCTCTGCAATAAATGGGCTTATACTCCCCCTACTGGTGAAAAAAAGTACGTTATTTTTTACTGGTCAGAAAACATTCAAGAAGGGTCTTTGTCATTAATCAAATAAGGACAGACTGGAACCTACATGTTTAAAAAACTATCTAATTATGATTGTAGTTATTTTTTTAGTTAATTTATTTTGAAAATATTGAAAATCTTACATACTCTACCTTTAAGAAGCAAGGTCGTTGGACATACAACCCCTGATCTGCACTAAACTGACATTGGGTCGGTCCAGTACAATGCTGACCACAAACGTGTCCATATGACAGCTCCACCCCCTAGCAACAGGATGTACCTTGTTTTAAAGGTCTAATTGACCAGATGTGGAGTTTGGCTGCGGGTGAGGGCAAGAAAAGCATGGGAGGAGGTCACCAGGGCAGGCTGTTGGCTGAGCGGCGCTGTAGGTGCAAGGGCCTTCACAGCTGCTTGCCGTTTTCTAGTTTGTAGCTATGTAACATTGTAGCTATCTTACCTTTTTGTTAAATACCATTATAAAAATATTTTAGCATAAAAGCACGTAGTTTTTAATGTTTGACTGTATCATAACAATATCTCTGCCCTTTGTAACAAACCAAACTGTGAGAAAAATCAGGTAAAAATTGGTGAAGTTATTGTTGTGGTTGAACCTACACCTTACAAATAAATCCGTTGAAGGAGCATGGAGACCCATCCAAGATGGCGGCGCAATGAGACATCAGCTCGTAAAGGCAGTGTGATACATTGATATGTGTCTGTGGTTTGGACCTTCATAAATTATTTGCTGAGCAGCTCTACTGTATTTAGCTAACTATTTCTTAGCTAAGTATATGTTGTGAACATAGAAAATACATAAAATATCTGTGTTTCTGATGTCTGTTTTGTTACGTAGATTGCTACCTTGCACAATTAATACCTTGGTAAGTTGGGTGTGCTATACTAAAATAGATTTTCATAATTTGTGTTTTTCATCAGATACTATGGTAACGAAATATTATAGGATTATTTCCCATTGTGTTAATTGAGAATGTTATGATTTAATGACATGAATGTAAACATAAGCTAAGCTGTGCATGTTGACTGTGTAGTCTAAGATAAATTATTTACAACCATTTATTAAATTAAATGTTTGCCCCACGATGCCCTGGCTTGAGAACTTAAGCCAGCAGTGGTAATGTGATGTTTTCTATGGAAGCCCATTCCCGCCGCTTGAAATAAAAAAAATCTTACAAACAATCTCATAATTATGAGATTGAAAGTCATAATTATGAGATATAAAGTCATAATTACGAAATGAAAACTCATTATTGTAGGCTAAAAAGTCATTATTATGAGGTTGAAAGTCATAATTATGAAATAAAAAGTCATTATTGTGAAATAAAAAGTCATAATTATGAGATAAAAAGTCATTATTATGAGATCCCTTAGCACTTGGACACAGTCCCCTTCAGAGGCCCTAGTGTGCTGTTGTTCTTGGACGATCTTGAAGTGTTTTCGAAAAGGTCAGTATTATAATGAAGTGTAATAACATATCTGTACAGATTATGATTGAGCGATTCAGTTTGCATTGGAGGTGACATTTCCCAGTTCAGTTTCCGTACATGTGAATAAGGATCCAGGTGTATTTGTTAACTAGCTTCGTCAATTAGCATGTGACTTGTGAGTATAATAACAGCATTTGGAGGTTCTTGGGCTTTTTGTATTCATATTCATATTCTGAGGAAAACGCCTGATTAAAGAGCAGTGATTTGTAAAAGCTAACGTGAGCTGGATGCTTGTCATCAAGCTCGTTTTATTCTTCTACAATTTGCGGAGGATTTATAGATGTATAAACCGTTGTCTGTGTCAGCGTGAATTTATATCGTTTTAAAACTAAATAAAAAGATTAGGGGCCGTGTCCATCAAGTGTCTCAGGGGGACATTTTACTCCTAAGTGCTGAGAATTTGTGGATTTTAGTCTTTTTTTTCCCCAACTCAAGAATAAAAGCTATTCATCATAGTTCCACAAACCTACGTATTACTCCTCCTCCTTCTAATGTTTAGTGTCCTAAGTGGTGATGAGTTCCTGTAGAGGATGGAACTGAATATCTGTTCAATATCAAACATGAAAGTTTACCTCGGTGAACGGAGGAAAGAGAGATCTGCGCTGATGTTCCGGAATCTTTTGGCTTTATGTCATGACAAGCAGCTGATCAAGCTGTATTGTTTGAACAATGCGGATATCAGGTATGTTAGAGGTTTTAGGGACCAGGAAGGAACCGTAGAGAGTTCCTCTCATAAGATCCGGGACCTTATCTCCTCATAGCGTCATCATTTATTGTAAAAACGTGAAACGTATCGCGTTCTTATTCCGATCAATTTTTATTGTAAAAACATGAAGTTCTGGATGTTTCGACCCAGAAGTATCGGATCAACATAATTTGTCTGGGATTAGTATTCCACTCTGGAATACTAATCAGGAATGTGGATAAATCTGAGCAACAGGTCACCTGTCAGCAGCAGTCAGACGGTGTGTCTGGGTGTGTGTTGCTTTTTGTTAACATGTTCTTACAACTATCGGTGTACTGTCTTCTGAAAACTAAAAATAAAATGATAAAGGTTTAATACACTGCTGGGACTGGGAAGACAAAACCTGTCTGCTTTATCACATCGTTATCACAATATCACATTACAATAGTTTTATTCCCAAACATAAAACTTGTCTCCTTAACATGAGAAAGTCACTTTTTTTTTATTAGGAAGACAGCTACACATCCAGTAACCATGTGCAAAATTGTACAATTATTTTTTTTAGAAGTAAAATAAGAAAAACCTTTTTTTTTATTAACTGCAGATGTTTATTAAAATTTAGTTGATTTATTGTCTAGATATACACTCCTATTGTCCATTTAACAGTTCACTGAGATGTCTCTGAAAGATATTTCCATATTCATAAATAAACGTGCCAATTGGTCAGTTTAATGAGCTTGGAAGTAATATTTAATAAAATAAATTTTACAGCAATAGATACGGTCATAATCCTGCTCTGAGACAGATGCACAAGATTCAGTCCTACACCTTGCTAAAAGTGTGAGTCAGACGCTTGAGAAGTAGCTTTTATGTGCAACTTTTTTTTTACTCTTCAACTCTTAGAGTCAGAATATTTCTAAAAAGTCTGATGAACTCCTGGTCAAATCAAGCCTAAATTTCCCCAAATTAGCACAGGAATTGTTTTTATGCGTATCAGAAAATGGATAATGTGAGTCGGAAGAACATTCATTATTGTGCCCAGAATTTAGTCGTGGTAATCTACAGAAATGACACTTCTTGCCACTTTGGTTTTACTTTAAAAAATAAACAAAAATGAAAAATGACCTGTTTGTTGATAAGGAGTATCTAATAAATTATCTAAAGAAAAATAAGTTATCTAAAGCTGATAAGCCCTGCGATGGACTGGCGAGCTGTCCAGGGTGTACCCTGCCTGTCGCCCAAAGCCGGCTGGGATAGGCTCCAGCTTCCCCACCACCCTGAATTGGAATAAGCGGTTCGGAAAATGAATGAATGAATGATCAAGCTGATAAATATTTTTTTCAAATTGTATTTATATTGAACAATTAATCCAAACATGTCCTGTTATGAAGTTCAATGTGAAAACTTTGTTCCGTTTTCCGTCCAGCACCCAAAGACGGAGGGAATAATTCTTTAGCCTGGATGGAATTAGATGGAAATGTTCTCACTGCATTGTCCCGTGTTTTTTAGTTTCTAATCCATAAATTTAGTTTGTTTTTGTTCGTGTATAGTTCGTGTGTCATATTAGTGAAATTTTACAATATGTGATTTTGAGATAATTCTGTTTAGATGCAGAATCTTTGTCATGCTTGCCGGAACCAGACCCAAAAATGCCAGACAACCACAGAAGGTTACTGAGGGCAATACTTCCTTTAATTGCTCAAAAAAACAAAAATGAGCAACATCACCAAAACACTAGAGAAAAACAAAGTTTAACACAGGAGCGATGCAGGCAGCAGTCCTGGGCAGCCACACACACCCAAGAGCTGTGCACCACTGACAACCATCTGGCAAAGACTGAGGAACCGCCACCTGGCGGAGCACCAGGCGTACCCGGACGATCCCTATAAAAAGCCCTCAAAAGCCCAGGGTCCAAAATGAAACAGCGTGGGATCCAAGACCTCTCCTCCGGACCATAGCCTGCCCAGTCAACCAGGTACTGAAGGCCCCGCCCACGACGACGCACATCCAAAACCCTGTCAACAGTAAAAGCAGGGTGACCATCAACAACCCGGGGGGGTGGAGGGGGAACGGCCGGAGGGCTCAGAGGACATGAAGAAACAGGTTTCAGCAAGGATACATGAAAAGTGGGGTGCACAGACAAAGATCGGGGAAGCTTGAGACGTACAGCGGAAGGATTACCAACCCTGTCCACTTCAAAGGGACCAATATAACGGGGAGCCAGTTTACGAGACTCAACTTGGAGGGGAAGATCCTTGGATGATAACCAAACCTTCTGACCTGGCCGATACAGTGGTGTGGGGGCACGATGACGGTCAGCCAAGCGTTTGTACCTGGTGTTTGTCCTTAACAGGGCATCCCGTGCCTGTTGCCACACTCACCGACAGCGTTGGACGTGCTCCTGGACAGACGGAACTGCCACCTCCAGTTCTTGTGAAGGGTGTTGGGGAAAATTGTTATGAGTTTGGTTTGTATTAAGTATTAGACATATATGCATTGATTTGCTGTGATCCTGCTGTGTTTTGTGTCAATGCACAAAGCTTTCTTTAAGTCATATGATCCTTGTCTGGAATGTGCAGACAAAGTCTGAGACAGGAAGAGTTTCCTGCAGGACATCTGTTTTTGTCAGCTGCTTGGTTGACCAGTTGTCTAAAGGTTAAAGGTAATAAAGTAATATAGTGAGTGATTGATGCTTAGTGAGCTCAGTTTAGCTTCGGAGGAGAGAATGATTGTTTTCTGTGGTCTGCCCAGCAACTAGGAGGAGTTAAGCATGGTTTATAATCGGGTGTTACTTCAGCATCTGCAGAGAGAGTTCTCTCTCCAAGCTCCAGCGTGTGCTTGTATTAGTTTATAATAAAATGTTCATTGTAAGAAGACAGTTGACTCTTAGATGTATTACAACTTCTCAAGACCAGAGTATTTTCCACCACAGTTTTTGGGGGCTCGTCTCGGGATCCTGCGTCAGTCCGCCCAGGTTGGGGATAGACGGGTTGGCCACCTGAATCCACAGATTCATCCTAAGAACCTCAATTAGAGAATTTCAGAGGACAGGACGTCTTTCTCCCACCCGTGGTCGACTACGCCAGGACTCCTTCTGAACCAGTGTGAAAAGACAATGGTGAGAAGTGTTATCCTAAATTTATATTAATTTTCAGACTCAAACTGGAGTCAAACATTACTAGAAATTTATCACAAATTAATAATCAATATCTTAATTAATAATCACAATATTTTTCTGTTTTGTGGTCAATTGTCTTCATTATTCTCATTGTGACAGGGATTCTCCTCCTCACCTCCTCATCGAAAGAATAACTCAAGGGATAAGAGAATAACTTAAGACGAGATCAGGTTGACGTCATAAATAAAATCCTGTGAGTTTAAGTTAAGTTTAGGTTAAAGTTTAAGTTAAAAATCGTGAGTAACAAGACCAAGTCGTAAGTGCTGTGAGCTAGACGTAGCAAGACCAGACCAGTAAATCTTGTGAGTTACAAGACCGAGACCAGTAAATTAGTCAGTAAGTCCTGTGAGCTCGAGAAGCAAGACCAGGCCAACCTTGAGTTAGAAGACGGAGAGGAAAGCCATCTTGAGTGAGGAGGAACAGAGAAGAAACTGTGTGGGCTGGTTTCTGGAGACATTGAGAATTTTGCCTGATAATTCTACAAAGGTGTGGGATTGACCCTCTGTGTACATCCGCTGCAAACAGAACTAGTTCCTTTGCAGTAGGAGGTTGATGTACAGCACCATTAAGAAGTTGAAATCTCTGTCTTCATGTGAGGGGAAACTGGGGTGGTTGTGTAAAATTTCCTGTGTTAAACTTGATTGGACTGATTGTGTGGAGAATTAAAACCACGTCTTGTGAAGCCACACCGGACTCTCGCAGGAGAGCCTAGAAGCTTGTGTGGGGGTAGACAAACGTGGGGGCACGACCCATTCACATGCATTCATCCAACTGTTGAAGTGAATTGTTTGTGTAAAATCTAATTTACTGCAGTAAGAAAAAAAAAAAGAAAAAAACAAACAACAAAAAATGTATGAGAGAAGGAAGTGAGGAAAAGAGTGTGTTCATTAAAGGCCTTCTGCTCACTGAAGGAGATGATGTCATAGCATGTTAGGCAGAAACAAACATATAAATCCTGTGTAAAATAGCTGCTTGTGCTTTTCTTCCTAAAGCTTTTATAAGAGCATAAAAGCCACTCCCTGTATGAATGTGGAAACCTTTTCCTAAGGAAAAGCAATTCTTTATTATCACCTGAGAACATTTTAAAGAGCAACAACATATTAAGAATGAAAAATCAGAAATGTGAGAGATTTGATTTATAGTATTAGGAACTTACTATGTTAAATTACTGTACATTGTGTAGGCAATAAGCTTGGGTTTCTGTCTGTTCCCTTTCAGACATTCATAAGGTGATTTTTATTCCTTTACTACTGCTATTATTAATTTACACCTAGCATGTCTAAATAAATCTAGATAAACTGGAAATAAATAATGCAGCTGAAGGATGCTGAAAATAAGCATAATGTTAGGAAAAAAAGAAAATTCTTGACCTTAAAATAGGAATGGTGAACCAACGTAACTTTGCTAGAGTAAATTTCTCTTGCAATAAATTCACTTTAGCTAAATGTGAGCGAACGGCGAGAAGAGAAGTTCTCAGAACAAGTGTATCTTCTTAGCAAGATCATGTTCAGCTTTCCCAGGAGAGAACTGAGTTATGAATCCACTGATAATATAGTCTCACACACACACAATTACAATGTAATATTCAAGTTACATGATGTTCACAGCACAGAACATGGTCCACATAATATGTTTGCCACAGGATTCAGAAGAAAACTATTATAATTATGAGGCTATGATCTTTATTTTCCCCTTACTGGAGAAGAAAATACACCACATGACCAAATGGTTCAGTCTCAAAAGCTCGTCTGCTGTATGGTGTTGGACGCATTGCAGCGTTCCCTTCTAAACCCTTGTCAGCATGCAGCTTGGTCCACAGGGTCCTAAAATTGTCTATCCTGCCTGAGGGGATTCAGAGGAGGGGCTGGGGGAGAGTGAGTTCTTGATCCGGGTCACTGCAGGGTTCTGGGTGTCACACATGTGGTCAGTCAGGAAACTGGAGCAGAAACGGTCCCTACAACCTACAGCATCATTTCACCTCCCTTCTGTGTCAGCTCTGAGTCCTGGAGCAGAACCTGATATGCAGATGTGGCTGCATGGACCCGGCCGCTGCTGATGGGGCCCGGAGATCCCAGAACCAGAGGGTCTGGCAGAGCACTGTTGGTTGTGACTGTGAACAGTGTGGATATGGCTCCTATGGTGGACATTTGAGCTGGATTTTCACCTTTGACCTCTGGAGGTGATGGATCCTCCTTGTCCTCAGACTGTGTTTCAGTTGTGGGATTTTCTGGAAGTAAAAGACTAACGGATGTGGCCGACAGGCAGCAAGATCCCACCCCGACTACCGAGTCAGATGATGTTTTCTGGAATAAGCTGCACCCTGATTCTGTCAGAAAGACTGTTGGGTTCACTCAGTTCACTGTGGAAAACCTGGATCTGCTTCCTGGAACTTTTGCCCACTCTCTGATCCTTTACATGTCACTCTTTGTTATTTACACATATGAATCTGATTTATTTACCAGGAAGCTTTGATGAACATGTGTCGGGCACTTCCTGGCATGACTTTCTGATTGTATGCTGATTGGAGGAGAGCATGGTGGCTGTGGCGCGTCTGACTCCTGAGCAGATCGAGTGATACGAGCTGAATGATTATCCACAAGACCAGGCCAAGGAATGAGGCCCTACAACCAAACATTTACTCACTGTTTCTGCTTAGCTTTATACTACATTTATGAGCATGTATAAAATTTTGCACTCCTGCAGACTTCTGCAACTGAACAATGACACAGACATCTCTGCTCTGCTGCAGGGAAGCTGAACAGTTTACACAGACAAGTTAACTTCTGGCATGCTGTGCTTTATAGGAAAATAAATAGATTAAAAAAAAAGTGATGAATACTAAGTTTTTAATGTTTGAGACAGAATAGATGTCAAAAGAGAAAAAATAAGCCGCTATATGACATTAAATAAGAAGGTAGCTTTGTAATTTCCCGACTTCAGTGAATGCAACACAAGTACAACAATCTCCGTGTTTTATTTGCTGACAGCTGGTGTTTTATCCCTAATCTGAATTCATTATTTTGAATTAAAGCAGATATGCTCAGTGGTTAAAATACACATCAGATGATTTTTGTTTAAAGAGTAGAAGCAACTCTTGCGATGGCTGCCAGTAAATAGACCAGTCCCTTAGTTAACACGCTTAATAAGTAAACAAACAAGTCATTTAAGCCCTGTATGTCCTCAAAATAACATGAATATGAGGCAGATTATTTGTAACAGTATTGATACTTCCAAAGTTAAGCTAACTATGCTAAACCGTTAGCCTTGGCCTTTTCTGTTACACACGTTTGCATTAAAATCATTAAGGAAGAAGTGCTGCTGTGAGTGTGTGCACGTACATGCGTGCGTCGTGTTGTTGTAGATGAAAACAGTTTTGCCATCAGTATTAGAAGTTTGTTTCTAAATGCTGCTTTAGTTCAAATGTAGATAGAAAACAAACAGCTTTATTATGACCTGAAGGTCTCTGGCTGTTCAGTACCTGAAGTCCAGCTGTTAAAGATGGTTTTACATCTTGTTGCTTTATGCTTATGCTTATGTTCACAATATATTTGGAATAGAAAGCCAGTCTTATTATGATCTCAGTTTTGTGTGTGTTGCTCCTGAATGGGTCTGTTGGAGTCTGGGAGAGACAAACCAGAGTAGACCATGAGACTAAACTAGACTACATTACTGATTAAATCAACAGTTCTGAATGAGCTTTATTTAATATATGCAGAGATTCTTCAGTGTGGTTCTGCTTCTGTCATTTAGCAGACATGACATAAACAACACGAGCAGTAAATCAGAAAGGAAATTCCAGCATGGATAAGTGTTGGTCAGACTGCTGGGAGTCCAGTTTGACACATGTCCTGCTATGCAGTACTAGAGGATTTTTTCTGGTTGTTGGTTAAGATGAGACTACCTGATAGGAACTTTGCAATAAGTAATTAAATTAATTTGGTTCCTTTGAATGATTACCTACCAGATAACTGAGTGGCCCTAACTGTTGCTTTGTATTGTTCATGATTTACTCTTTGACTGTTTAGCTGAAACTGACTATCCTCTGCACCCCCCAGGCCTGGCCCCCTGACCGACCTCTAGTTGACCCTGACTTGATTTTCCTTTCGATGCTGTTTGCTCTGACTGTGACACGGTGGAGGCTGCAGCTCTCCCGTCTCAGTTCTCATTACTTGAGCTTATTCTTTAGCTGAAAACAAGTCCATGTTTTGGCGCTCTCTTATGAATGACTTTCTGGATGCCATTTTCCTGAATGTTTTCCTCCCCCAGGTTGCAGACGGGGAAATTTCCTTCTGGCTCTCTTTTCAGGTCTTCCTTGGACCAAAAGTACTTTTTCTGGTTCTGATGTACATGCGCATGCGTAACATGGAAACATGGGCCTTTTTGTGATTCTTTTTGCAGGACCCTCACCCAAGCGGGCATAGTTCCTTCCAAGACTGCCTGTTCAGACACAGCTCTGTGTGAAAGTAATGTTTTAACATACTGTCCTAACCTCATAAGAACCCTTTTCAGGCATTTGCACACAGGTGAAAGCTGCCCTTCATGGATCAGCATCTACGCAGCTCTATTCACTTCAGCCTGGAGATTTTGTTCTGATAAGAAGCTTTAAACATCAGCGCTGGAACCAGCATCGATGGTTTAGGCCATTTCAGGTTTTCCTGACGACCCAGACAGCGGTAAAGGTCGCAGAGTGAGCTGCTTGGCACTACAGATTGCTTGAACCTCCTGAAGCTCTTCAGTCTGAAGTTACGGACAAATAACGCACCACCCAACAAAGGGCAGAATAATCCCTGTGGTTGCGTGGGTAAGTGAGATAGTCTACTCTCACACCTGAAGACCAGCCTTCGCTCTCAAGCAAGATCAGTGAGAGGTGAAAGAAGCGCTCCACTGCGACTGTGACATGCCAAGTCCCACCAGAACGCCGACAGTGTCTTCACTACACCTCTGTCACCCCCGAAGAGGAATGATTTGTTTCCACTTTTCTTACATTTATTGTTAGACTGAGATTTTGAAGCTGAAGTGAATGGCTCCTCACTATTGTAATTTCTGAAAGATTCTTTAAAAACCCGATAGGCATGAGGCTCCTGATGTTTTGAGAATGTTGTCTTCTGTATGTATTTTTGTGTTCTGATAACAATTTCTCTTCTTATTGTTGGTCCTGTAGGACCAAGAGGAGGGAGAGTGTTGGGGAAAATTGTTATGAGTTTGGTTTGAATTAAGTATTAGACATATATGCATTGATTTGCTGTGATCCTGCTGTGTTTTGTGTCAATGCACAAAGCTTTCTTTAAGTCATATGATCCTTGTCTGGAATGTGCAGACAAAGTCTGAGACAGGAAGAGTTTCCTGCAGGACATCTGTTTTTGTCAGCTGCTTGGTTGACCAGTTGTCTAAAGGTTAAAGGTAATAAAGTAATATAGTGAGTGATTGATGCTTAGTGAGCTCAGTTTAGCTTCGGAGGAGAGAATGATTGTTTTCTGTGGTCTGCCCAGCAACTAGGAGGAGTTAAGCATGGTTTATAATCGGGTGTTACTTCAGCATCTACAGAGAGAGTTCTCTCTCCAAGCTCCAGCGTGTGCTTGTATTAGTTTATAATAAAATGTTCATTGTAAGAAGACAGTTGACTCTTAGATATATTACAACTTCTCAAGACCAGAGTATTTTCCACCACAAGGGAAAAGCGGAGGCTGGAACCCAAACATGCACATGAATGGTGACATACCAATAGCAGAGGAGGAGAAGGAGTTGTGGGCATATTCAATCCAGGGAAGATGCTGGGACCAGGAGGCAGGATGTCGGGCACAAACACATCAAAGGGCTCTCTCAAGGCTCTGATTGGCCCGCTCTGTCTGGCCATTGGATTGAGGATGATATCCAGAAGAGAGACTGGCTGTTGCCCCCAACGCTCTAAAGAATGCTCGCCAGACCTGAGATGAAAACTGGGGACCACAATCAGAGACAATATCTGTAGGGATACCATGGAGACGGAATACATGGGTGACCAATAACTCTGCTGTTTCAAAGGCCGAAGGCAGTTTGGGTAAGGGGACGTAATGCACCCCCTTGGAAAAACGGTCAACAATGGTGAGGATTGTAGAGTTTCCTTGAGATACAGGAAGACCCGTGACAAAATCCACTGCAATGTGGGACCAAGGACGATGAGGTATAGGGAGCGGACCCGCAGGTGACTGATTGGAAGTCTTCCCTCTGGCACAGGTTGTACAAGCTGAAACAAACTCACGAGTGTCCTTACAGATGGATGGCCACCAAAAACGCTGACAGAGGAGCTCCAGAGTCTGGTGAATTCCAGGGTGACAGGCGATTTCAGAGCAATGAGCCCATCGCAGGACTTGGGATCTGAGAGGAGTTGGAACAAACAAGCGGTTATCAGGGACATTGTCAGGTGGAGGTTGTACCTGAAGAGCTTCCTGAATCCTTTGTTCCACCTCCCATAGGACAGCACCCAAAACACAGGAAGGAGGAAGTATAGTCTCAGATGGGGTGCTGGTTGGTTCATCTTCTGATTGACGAGAGAGTGCATCCGGCTTCACATTTCTGGATCCAGGTCTGCAGGTAAGAGTAAAGTTGAATCTGTCAAGAAACAAGGACCACCTGGCTTGTCAGGGGTTTAACCTCTTGGCTGACCGGAGGTAAGAGAGATTCTTATGGTCAGTCCAGACGATGAATGGGTGCTCCGCTCCCTCCAGCCAGTGACGCCACTTCCCCAATGCCAATACCACTGCTAGCAGTTCGCGGTTCCCAACGTCATAGTTGCGTTCTGCAGGTGACAAACGACGTGAAAAGTGGGCACAAGGGTGTATTCTGTCATCTTGAGCCGACCTTTGTGATAACACTGCTCCTACTCTTGAATCAGAGGCATCAACCTCAACGATGTATTGTTTGGTGGGGTCCGGGTGAGTGAGGACTGGAGCATTGGTAAATAATGTCTTTAGCGTAATAAAAGCCTTGTCTGCCTCGGGTGTCCATTTGAATCTCTGCAGTGTTGAAGTGAGTTGAGTGAGAGGTGCAGCCACCTTACTGTAGTCTCTGATGAAGCGTCTAAAAATTGGCAAATCCAAGGAACCTCTGAAGTTGCTTCCTGGACTCAGGGACTGGCCATTCCACCACGGCTCTGATCTTGGCAGGATCAGGAACCATCTCGCCCTCTTGTATAATAAAACCAAGAAAACTCACAGACTTTGAATGAAATTTGCATTTCTCCGCCTTCACAAAGAGGCCATTTTCTAGGAGGCGCTGGAGCACAAGTCTGACGTGACTCTGATGTTCCTCTAGTGTTTGAGAGAAGATGAGGATGTCATCAAGATACACAAAAACAAATCTGTTCAGCATGTCCCGTAAAATGTCATTAACAAGGGCCTGGAAAACCGCAGGAGCGTTTGTCAAGCCAAATGGCATAACAAGGTATTCAAAATGACCTAGTGGGGTGTTAAAGGCAGTTTTCTACTCGTCTCCTTCTTTGATCCTGACCAGGTGGTAGGCATTTCTCAAATCCAGTTTAGTAAACTGGGAGGCTTGGTGAAGAAAATGGAAGGCAGAATCAAGCAGTGGATATTTATTCTTGACTGTGATCTCATTTAAACCCCTGTAATTGATACATGGACGAAGAGTGCCGTCTTTCTTACCCACAAAAAAGAAACCCACGCCAACAGGAGAGGAAGATGGGCGGATGATTCCAGCTGACAGGGAGTCCTTTATGTATGTCTCCATAGCCTCTCTTTCAGTACGACAGAGGTTATAAAGTCTGCTGGAGGGTAGCTTGGCTCCAGGCAAAATATCAATCTTGCAATCGTATGGACGATGGGGGGGTAAGGATAGTGCTCGTTCCTTGCTGAAAACAGTAGCAAGGTCATGGTAAATAGCAGGCACGGAGGAGAGGTCTGGTGGATCAGGCACCTTAGGCATTAGAACACCCTGGGGAGATAAAGCAGACTTCAGACAATGTACATGGCAGAATGTACTCCAACAAATTATAGTACCCTTTGACCAGTCCAAATGGGGATTATGTGTCTTTAACCAAGGGAGACCAAGGATGAGAGGGGAGTGGGGAGAATGAATGACCAAGAATTGGATCTCCTCTCGGTGATTACCTGAGGTTAACAGGGTTACTGGCTGGGTCTGATGAGTTACCCTAGCCAGAACTCTGCCATCAACTGCATAAATGGTTCAGGTCTCAGAGAGCTGCACTAAAGGAATGGAATGCTTTTTAACAATGGATTCATCAATGAAATTCTCATCTGCCCCAGAGTCAATAAAAGGTGAAAAAGGTATTGAAGCTTGACCAACTAATAAAACAGAGGTTAACTGGGTACGGTGACTGTAGACTAGAGGAGGATTTGAGATATGACCCATTCGGACTCCTCTTACCTCGAATGGGTCTAATCTTTTGACCGCAAGGGACAGTTTGGCAGTAGGTGACCAGGTTGACCACAGTAGAAGCAGAGTCTCTGTCGGAATCTCCTCTCTCGCTCAGCAGGGGTGAGCCCAGTTCGACCTAGCTGTATGGGTTCGTCAAGCCAAGCCGGAGATGGAGCTGAACCTGGTAGCGTTGGGGATGATCCCACGGCAGCTGTAGGTAGAAGAGCTGGTTGTCGGGAAGGAGGAGGGCCATAGCGAGCACCACGTTCCTGCCGCCTCTCCCTGAGGCGGTTATCCATCTTGGTGGCCAACTGCATGAGAGCTTGCAAAGAGTCACATTCGTCACGGAGAACTAGTTCATCACGGATTGAATCATTTAGACTCCTCAAAAAAACATCCTGAAGAGCAGTCTCCTCCCATCCGCTCTCTGCTGCCAGAGTTAAGAAGTCAATAGAAAAATCCGCTACTGACCTGGCACCCTGTTTTAGCAAAAGAAGTTGACTGGCAGCCTCTCGTCCACGAATAGGACGGTCGAATGGTCTCTTCATCTCAGAGGTGAAGAGATCAAATGATGAGCGAAGCGCTGGATTATGATCCCATATTGCAGTGGCCCAATTGGCGGCCCATCCGGTCAGTAGACTGACTACAAAGGCGACCTTAGCTTGGTCGGTTGTATAGGTGGTTGGCTGAAGATTGAAGACAAGAGAGCACTGGAGAAGGAATCGACCACAAGAGCCTAGTTCACCATAATACCTCTCAGGTGTGGGAATATGGGGCTCCCGTGGATGGATCACTGGGACAGACACAGGAGTGGCGGTGTCTGCTGGTGGAGTCACAAAGGCCGACACGTGACTAGCTACCGTCCTTAGCTCTTGGCTTAAAGCAGATACACTGGAACCCAAAGTCTGTAAGGAAGCCATAATTTGATGGAGGGACTGGTCATGTTGGCCCACAAGCGCACCTTGTGCAGCCAACGCTTGTCGTAATGTCTCTGGACTGGTGGGGTCTTCTTGGCCAGATGGTTCTGTCATGCTTGCCGGAACCAGACCCAAAAATGCCAGACAGAGACACAACCACAGAAGGTTTACTGAGGGCAATACTTCCTTTAATTGCTCAAAAAAACAAAAATGAGCAACATCACCAAAACACTAGAGAAAAACAAAGTTTAACACAGGAGCGATGCAGGCAGCAGTCCTGGGCAGCCACACACACCCAAGAGCTGTGCACCACTGACAACCATCTGGCAAAGACTGAGAGAGGCAGCCCTCCTTAAGTACTGGAGGGAGCGATGATGAAATGCAGGTCTACCTCTTTGTTTTAGGCTGCTGCACAGCCTAAAACAAAGAGGGGGAAAAAAAGGAAAAACAAATTACCACAGGAGCAAATACACAAACCATAAACAAAACCCTGACAATCTTGACATAATGAATAACTGTAAAGTAAGCTACATCTTATAAAAGCCTGTATTTTAATAGCCAATATTTATTAGATATTTGTGTTGAACTGTCACAGGATGGATGAGCTATATGACTTCTTAAGGTCAAGACATGTTTCAGAAGAAATCATACAGCGACTGGAGAAGGATAAGGTAGTTAGCATGTTAAGGGAAATACCAAATTTGATAAATATTCATTATGCACAAATATTATAATATGGATAAAAATATAATTTATTGTTTTTCTACATTCAGCTTTGCCTGTTTATGATCATGTGCACTGATTGTTCTAAAATGTTTATTTTGTTTTCACATGTAGATTGACTCCAGTGTCCTGCTCATGACAGATGAACAGCTAAAAGAGTATCTACCATGGTGACCGCCTGGCAGTCCTTGGACACTGCAGACGGAAGAGTGATAACACTTCTTGAGCGACTGAGAGCCAAGATTTCAAGAAAGAAAAGTGACGATTGTGAACATGTTTTAGACAAAGAACCCCTTAAGAACGCACAGAAAAGTGTGAGAAAAGTTGAGATAGGGTGGTTCCATTTTCGCAATGGAAGGTTTTTGCAAGTAAGGACCAAGAAAGGTGGAGGAACAAGAAAAATCTGTGTATCAAAGGACGTTTGTAAAAATGAGTTGATAGAAAAAGCTGTGGAGTTGTTTTTTCCCTGTGACATCACAGATGTTGTGGTTGATTTAACAGATTTTAAGGAGCCCTCATTAGAGGAGCAGACCACTGCTGGAAAACTGTATGAACAGACCAAACTGCCTCTTCTGCATTTTTACTTAACAACCAGAAACAAGGAGAACAACAGTGGAACAGTTCCACAAAGAGTTTCAATAATACCAGAAACACGCTGCTCCCATCATTCATGCCTGCCTGAGTCTGAAGCAGCAAATCCCACAGACAAGCAGCACTTTTGCACACAGTGATAATGTTTCTTCACTCCACTGTTGACATGACTGATTTGTCCAGCGTGCAAGAACCTGATGCTGCCATCGCTGTGGATGTTTTTGAGAATAGTGACACTGTTACCTTCTTCACAGGGCACATCTGTGAAGTTGACCATTTCAGTCTTGATGATACCGTACCACTTTCTCCACAGTGTCCACACTCACCTATCCCTGTGCCTTCTCCCCCACCTGTTCATGCCCTACAGGAACCCACCGGCCAGAGGGAAAGAATGAAGAAAATTCTGATTCTTCATCGTGGCCAGATTCTTAAAGAACTAACTTCACATGTTCATGCAGGATGACGTTTCTATCCAGGTGATACTTCCTGATGGACGGTTGGAAAAAGCTGTTGATGCTGGGGGAGTTTAGAGGGATGTGCTCTCTGAGTTCTGGCAAGACTTTAATGAGCAATGCTCGATGGGGAATGACTTTAAGGTGCCTTACCTACGCTATGATTATGGTCAGCAGGAGTGGGAAAGCATTGGTGGAATGGTTGCCTTTAGTTGGCAGAAAGAGAAGGACTTGTCCCTGTAATCCTGGAGCCAGCAGTTCTGTATTCAGAGTCCTCTTGTTACCAGCTTTCTCAAGTACACGGTCAGATCCAATGGTCTTTGAATCTTGCTGTTCAGATGTTGCAAGCATGGACCATGAAGAACTGCTGGAAGTCATGGATCTTCACAGCTGCAGAAGAATTCCAACAGCTGATAACATCAAACAAATCTTGGAGGAGCTCGCCCACCAAAAGCTGCTTCAGGAACCTGCCTTTGTTACTGAGCAGTGGAGCAATGTTCTCGCACCCATGAGGTCAGAACTGGAAGGCGTTACAGCTGCATATGGAAACCTACGGCCAACTTTAAGAAAGGTCATGAAATCAGTTATATATCCTGATACTCTGAATGACCAGCAGAAACACATTAGCAAGTATCTCAGCTCATATCTCAGGGAATCTGAGGCACCAGTCCCTTTTCCTGCCGTTTTGCACTGGATCTGATCTGTTTCTTGGAAAGAGCATCAGCGTCAGCTTCACACAGCGACGTCCAGTTGCCCACATGTGGCTGCTTCTTGGAGTTGCCAGTTAACTGTGAAAACTACCCTGACTTCCGGCATGAAATGAAGAACGTTTTGGAAAGCAGTGTTTGGGTGATGGACATAGTGTAGCAAGCTTCATCTGGAGGAAGAGATCGTGCCAGTTCTGGGTTAACAGTGAAACGTTTCTTTAGTCTAAATACTAGACCTTAGATGATTTTTTATTAGACATGCTAAACATGTCTCTGCAGTTTTCTTCTTCTATATTAGTACTACCATACTTGACACATGTAATGATCTTGGCCTTCCAGGATTAAGAGACATTCGAACTGGATTAAACAATAGTTCCTCTCTCTCTCTCTGCAGTAAGGCGGGTCCACACAGGACAGAAGGGTGACCAAAGGAGGACGACACTCAGAGATTTACACTCTCCCTTCTCTCTACAGAATGCAGCTGCATCAACAAATGGAGATTTTCTAAGTGGAACATCTAACGCAATTTATAGTTGCAGGTCGGGGGGATACCGAGAGTCACATCTGACCAAACGCTGGTTCTTGTCAAAAACGACACCTTACATCAAAGTACCAGACTTCATGGCGCCAGAACAGCCCCTCCCCGGACTGAGAGGGGACTGGAAAGAGATTCAAACTTCTCCCCCAATTAAAGGAAACTTTAGATGCTGAACCTCATTGATCTTATTTTACAAGTTTGTCCCTAACCGATTTAACTTAGTCTAAATGACTTTGGTTAATTGTTTTGATTGAATTTCTTCTTTTTCATTTTTTTTTATCTTGATACGTGATTTAATTCTTTGAACTGATCACAGACCAAAAATAATCATGAACACTGTATTAAATAATTGTTTTCCAAGCTCCAGACCTCTCTTAAGCTACTAATGTGAACGAATAAAATGTGAGTTTCCTTTTCAGGATTCATTGCCCGATGAAGACGAGTCATTACAATTAATTAATCCACCTTTAATAAAAATACATGCAGCCAATCTTTTCATGTGTGAAAGTAATACTATAAGTTAATGCTTTTCTTCCCAGCAAACGAGGAGTCTGCATAACTCTTAAGAATGTGATTTGATGTGTATTGGAGTTGAAACAAAGTAAAGAATTCACATTAATGAGATGCAGAGGGAAGGAACTAGAGCTGACCTGATTGGATAAGGTTGGTCAGCCTCTGACAGAAGCAACTCATGATTGGCTGGAAGTTCGAAAGGCGGGTCTGTTTAAATTAGACTTGCAGCCTGACTTCCTCAGCTTTTCTCTATTTGTTTAGATTTTTCCCCTTTTTAGCTTCTCTCCTTTTTGCTTTCTCCTTTCTTTTTCTTTCTTTCTTAGTTTTTATTTCGTTATAAGTCGTCTATCTCTCCGTTCTTCCGAACGGGAGAAAGTACAACAGGTGTTTATTTGTAACCAGTCATTTTTCCCGAGATCAGTAATTAACTAGAACCGTAGCTCCAACTTTTTCCACTGCGTCTTTACACGTAAAATCTGGAACTATCTATTTTTGGGACAATCTGGATCATCATCACGCCGCTCTGGAACTCCGCTGAACGGACCCAGAGGCCAAGAGTAGCTGCATAGACCTACTCTTCCTGATGCTCCAAGGATCCAATTCCCCAGAGACGCGCCGAACAGGGAATCAACCACCCGCTTCGACCCACACTCCGGACATCCAGCGTCCAAATAGGATCTGATAGCGCCCTGACATTTGTCATGTCCCAAACCAGTACATCAAATTTTAACTAAATAATTAAAGTTGAATTCTCATCCAAATTTAGGATTATTGAACACATTCTTATCAAAGATTTAAGTAAGATAATCATCCCGGTTTATTTGCTTAATTCCAACCAGTTTCTTCCTGCTCCATCTCATTTAATTAATTTCAGCGTTCCATATTAATGTCAGAATTGAAAACCCATGAAGACACATTCATTAACCTCTTTTTAACTGTTTGGTTTATTCTATTGTGTTGTTTATCATCATTGTCAATAAATATGTAATTGTCATAATTTCTGATGCACGATTTCTGGTTCGCTCGTTCTTAGAATTTACTCCTTAAATTGAGACTGTGTTTATTGAATTGAGTTTATTTCAGGTGTCTCATCCTCCTGAATCTTAGGTTAATTAAAAGTGATGAGTGGTGCTCCGAGGTAATTAATAAATTAATAATTAGTAGAGGCAAATATTCCGCTACACACAACATATTGGTCTGTACAGCATCAGCAGTAGGTGTTCTGCTATTCCTGTTTCCTCCAAATCAACATACAAGTACAAATACTCTTGGGAAAAGTTCATATTTGGTATGATAAACATGATAGTAAATATGATTAATTTTGTTCAAAGTTACAGAAAAATAAAACCTTCTCATGTCTTTGTGGCTGATATGAAGAAAAGTGCAGGTAACAAATATTTAATTGTAAATTTTGGTTCTGATTTTGTTCAGAGTTTTGTCATATTGTTGTGACTATAAGGCAGTGTAGCTCAGATATGTTCTGGGTGCTGTTGTCCGTACAAACCTTTAGTTTTTTCACTGCTATTTCTCTTTAAGCTTTGCTTTGCTTTGAGCTCCAACTCCTTAATTGTGTTCAACTTAGTGTCAGCAAACAAAATGAAAATACAAAGACTTGATGTAAACAACATGATGTGGAAAGGCAGTGATAACGCGGCTCATTTAATTATGATTTAGACTCATAATTAGATCTGAGGAAGAATTCAGTGTTTTTGCTTTGGAGTGCATCAAGCACCTCATTTTCATGCTGTTTCTTCAAATAATTGTTTTGGCTCCTTCCATAATGGTTTTACATATACTTTGGAGAAAATGCTTGAACATTCATCACAGTTTATGATTTATGTTACATGAAGCTACTGAAGCACTTTACTTCTCACTTTATACCTGTTTCAAGAAACTGTTCAAGACTTGTTGAGTTTGAGTGTAAAGACTGCATTAAAGTCAGAAAATAATAAAACACCTGTTGAATTAATCAGATTTTCTTTCTTCATAAGCCATGAATCAACATTACAACTTATTGATCACGATGCATCAAGTTACAATTGTGTTTTTATTTGCCACTGTATTTTTTTTATTATTTGTATTGGTGAACTAACATAACCTAGTTAAAATAAATCATACTTTAATACTTTACAAGTATGACAAAAAACAAATGTTTTGTTGATTGCTTAGAAATCCGATGATTTTGTCTCCCTAACAATGTTTCCTTCAACCAGTAAGACTCTGGCTTTGCCACAAGTTTAAAGTTCATTCAGTTAGTTTAAAGAAAAGATGCAAAGCTCAGTTTGGGTGAAAATTATCCACTGCTGCAACCAGTCACTCCAAAATACAAAGGTAAACAGTTTGTCAATCTAACAGGAACTCAAATGTTTGACTTTAAGGCTCCAGCTGACTGGTAATAAGATTTCTAAGTCTTATGGAAAGATCAACCTTTGCATACACATCATCTGTTACCTCCAGATTATGCTCTGAAATGAGGTCCACACATATGCTAAACACATCTTCATCACATGGGACGTCTTTGAATACACAGTGTTCCAAGCAGATTCCAACCTTATTCACATCTACACCATGCAGATATTCTCTGGATCCATACTGAGCTGTATGGATCCATGCATGATAAATGGACGGCCATGAGGGCTTCGTGAGTTGTGCGCTGGGCGTATCCTGTGCTTATTCCATGCTGAAGCAACCTCGTTTAGATTTTCCTAGAAAGCAAGAAATACTCAAACTTAATGTAGACAAAAAATAAAAAGATTGAATAAAACCTGCATAAAAAAGCTAAACAAAAAAAGCTAGGTGCATACTAGCTCACAGTTTATGTCCAATCACATCATAGGTATTCATGTATAAAAAATTAAAACGTTATCAGATATTACAGTGAATGCAAATGCTAAATGGATCCATCTGATAATCATTTTGAAACTCACCTAAACTCGGTTCAGATCAAATTAATTTCAGAAAGATTCAGATTAATTTCAGCTTGAACATTTTGCGTTTTAATAAACCATGGGAAAACCAGAAAAGCGCTGGGAGAACCGACCTGGTATGGCCCAAAGGATAAAGCTATTTAGTACTAAAGAGTTAAAAGTTATAAAAACATTTTACATTTTAATTAGTTCTGTGAACTGTTTGCTATTCAGGAATGTATTCTGAAAATCATATGATCACACACCATTTTGTGGCATTTATACTTTAAAGAAATGTACAACCTTGAAAATTCTGCTGTGATTTCAATAAAAGGAAGAAATTCCATGTAAGTCAAAAGACCCAAGCAGTTATGCTTACCTGTATTGTGTGAAGAAAACAGAACTGGACCAGTGCTTTGTCTAAGAAGGTGTCAGAGAAGTAGCCATCCGCTTTCAGTTTATCAAACAGGTCCATCCATAATTGGATACATTCACTTCGAAGGATCAGCCACCATCTTTCAATTCGCTGATTTCCAGTGCTTGGACCAAAGGTTACACGTCCGTTTCAGGTGGATTATCTGAAATATGCAGAAATCTTTGCATGTCAGCTACGTGAACATTTTCTGTCCCAAAATCCAGTCTTAATCTTTGAGGGCAACCCTCAGCCTTAATAACTGCATCCATGAAGTAGCCAGCAATAATTCTCGGATCATTATTTGTTTTGTAAGCCTCAAGCCATAAAATGCTCCGAGAAAAGCCATCAATACAACCGTTAATTCCAATTCCAAATGGCTTCAGCTTATCATAGCCATCAATGTGCCAAATGTAGTTGGGACCGCAGCTGTAATAAATTCGCCTCCGTAGCCGATTTCTTGACCTCAGGTCAACTCCCTCACCATCTGCGAGACGTAGCAGAACCCTAACTGTTTCCCTGTCTGTTCCAAAACCATTCATCCAGCATTTTTGGTGCATCCACCGATATCCGTGACACTGTCCAGAGGTTTCAAGTTGCTGTTGTATGAAAGCTGCCACTTCAGCCACATCACTCTTGTTCTTCCTGCGCCAAAGTTTCTTATTTCTTAGAATCCTTTCCAGAGTCCTCTTGCTTAGAACAATCCCATGCACTTCAGCCAGTAAAGCAAGGATTTCATCATTAGTTAAAGGTGTCATAACCTGGTCTTTTCGTATGCCCACTGTCCTCTAATGGTTTTTGAATAACTGTTTAAAAACTTATTAAACAAAAAAAATTTTTAAAAGTGCTTTTTCAGTCACTTTAACCTTTTCTCGCGAGAATTCACACGAGATTTTCACCAACCTGGATATGGATTAAAATAATGTTAATGAGGTGCTCGCTGATTGGTCGCTGGAAGTCCGGAGTCGGAAGGGGGGCGAGGCCAGTAGTCTCCATGCTAAAAACATTAGCGGCTAGTGATAGCAGCTAACCTGATAAGCAGCAGCATTCTGAATTCAGCATTGATGTCTGAACCGGACTCTGAGCCTGAGAGAGAAGATACCGAGATGGTGGAAGGAGCATGTTTACAACAAACTGTCTCTGAATGGTAAAGTCCTCACTTTTAATGTCTGCTCGCCTTGCCTGTTCAGATAGCATGTTGACAACGAGGCATGTCGTTCATGTTTATTCCGTCTCAGTTTTATTCCGTGTTGGACCGTTTTTTAAACAATAAATGTACCTTTTAACACAATCCGAAGTTCCAGTTGTAAAAAATGAAACGGATGTTGACTGAACCGGTCGGTATGTCAATGTCCAGCTGCCGGCCGGTCTGCACCCAGATAAGCTCACACACATTTTAACCACACAGAGTTTCACGTGTTTTTCTAAATTAATTAGCTTATTTAGATTTCCCGTTTTAGCCAGGAGTGTGAAAAATGTCGTTATGTCAACATGACAGATCTCTGGTTGATGCAGCCACTGATGTGGGCTGCTGTGTTACTGTACAGATAAATAACATGAAGTCAGATATCTTGTATCATTGATCAGGCTTCCTGCTAATATCTCGTGTTTTATATATTCCAGCATCACTTACCATCTATTATGTTGGTCTAATTGTCTCTGTTGAGCTGCACATGCCAACAGAAATAGACAGCAAGATATTATTACTGTGCTTAGAAAATGAAATTTCTCTTTTCATTTCCTTAGGTGCTGAGAAGGATAAATCAGGTCCAAACTCCTCCGTGTCTGACCCAATATCCTGGTGTGGAACCAGTCTGCTTCAATGCTTTTTCATTAGAAAATGCACAAAACATTTATAAGCAGGATTATGTACATTTACCTGTTGGAGGGAATGAGAGGCAAGTTTCTCTTCAATGCCCAAAAATTCAGAAATAAAGCTAATCAAATAGCAAATAACTGTAAAAGGTGATTATTTATGTTCTTGCCATTTCATATTACATATGAGAAATAGTAACTTTGCTGCAGTCACTTAGGACAAAAGCAATTGAATTAAAGTAAATACACAACTTTACCATATACACATTTATGCATCTGACTTCTGAATGTAAAATGTAAAACTGAAGTAAAAAAAAATACAGCTCTTTAAAACACAATATCTTTATTAGTGTACAGAAATAAAACCAATGCTCATTTTCAATGTAATAAAATAAAAATGATAATTTTCACTCTTAGTTATTGATTCTGTTAACACAGTAGCTGAGTTTTCTTGGTTTTATGTGGACTCTCGTGGTTCTGGAGGTTCCGGATGAGCAAGCCTCCACAGCACTCTTCATCATCATCATCATCATCATCATCATCATCATCATCATCATCATCATCTTCCTCCAGACTGGCTGAGATGTTACCTTCACTGCTGTCGTCTGGGTTCCTTTTCTGCACAGAACCAGATACTGACATCAGAACAAGCAATAAAAGTGCCTCTTAGCTTCCATTAAGAATGTATATGTGTTTGATTTATTATCATTTTCTGTATGTAAAATTAATCAAACGACAAACCTGTATTTCTGAAGTGAGGGTGGAAAGTCCTTCACGACAGCTGTGTTCCAGTTGTTGCCTGCATTGGTTCAGTCTATCAGCCAACATCTACCTGTAGACCGCTGGTGCTGCGCATGGTGTGAAATGTGCTGGACTAAAATCTGCAAATACAATTTATAAAAGTATCAGATCATCACATAAATAGATTGTAGGTGTAAATAGCTGCAGTTTAAGAGTAATCAAATATTGTAATGCAAACAGATCAAATCAAACTTTACAGCAGTAGTGACTAGGGCTGCACAATAAACCGTTAAAGAATCACAATCTCGATTCATACTTCTACACAATCTAATTTTCAAATGACAACGATTTAAAAAAAAAAAAAAAAATCAAATAAAGACCACATGTACCGCATTTCGAACTGGGACATCACCTGCATAAAAACAAGCGCTCCCTCTTTCTCCCTCAACAAACGACAACGGTGGATCCTTACACCATGTGACGCAGATTCCAGCTGGTAGGAAAAAACTTGGTGAGTTTCTCGCTAAATCTGGTGACTTTCCAAACCCCCTTGGCAACTGTTTTTGTTAAAAGCAACCAGCGACAAATCCAGCAACTTTTACTGGAGTTACTGTAGACGTTTCTGGTGTTTTGGCGACTGACTTGAAAGCACATCTTGTTTAGCAGTGACTGTCAGGAATGAGCGGTGGGAGCCTCTCCCCATCATAAAGCACTCCCAGCCGGTCAGAGGAGCAGAGAGGACACCTGCACAAGTCCACATGCACAGTCACAATGAATAGTGAATGTGCAAATCCACACCTGATCCCAGCCTGGCTTACAGAGTGGGATGTAAACTAACATCATTTCTGTTGTCTCTGTTTGGTCCATTTAGATTGTTAGTTTAAACTGTCCATATGCTGTAATGTAATGGACGTTGTAGGAGAGGAATAATGTGAGAGAAAGATGAGTCTGTTGTGGTTCCTGCTCTGACCTGTGCTGCAGTGGGTGTGCCTGTTTCCCTGGCAACCAAGTCCACACCAGGTTCTCATCGGGAAATCAGCAGCAGCAAGATAAAAGGCCAGCTCAGTTCACCAGTCATCGCCTGATTGTTGTTTCGTCAGTGGTAACAGCTCTCGGCCATTGCAGCATTTCTGCCTAAGGACTCAAACAGCTTGTCTAACAATTGTCTGTTCTGTCACCAGTGCGTGATTCTTGCCTGCCTGCCCGTCAACCTGCCTGCCTGGCAACCTACCATTCTGCCCAGGAAAACAATAAACCCTTCCTAGTATCCACATCCAATCTGCACTTGGGTCCTTGTTTGTCCTACACTACAACAGAGTCGAAACCATCCTAATTATGTTTAGTACTGTTAAGTTTAAACCCTTAACATCTTAACATACTTATCATTAAAGAGGAAGCCAGACGAGACGATCTTGTTTAACTTGCAAGGAGGCTCATCTCAGAAGCCTGAGCTTCAAAAAACCCCAAGCCGTTTATAGAAAGATACCTCGTGACATTCATACAAGTTGTTACAATTCAGTGTGTGTGTGTGTGTGGGTGTGCTTGGTTTTTGGACAGTGGACAGTCTTGCTGCGAGCAAAGCGTCCAGATGGAAAAACCTGGCAGTCTTCAAAGGAAAGGCTTCCTGGGATGTTAGCACGTTCGCCCAACACTAATATGCATCTTTTAACTCGAAAAAGACCCCGATCAAGGCCTCCACTACTATCGCCCATTATTCCCAGCGCCCCCCCAACGCCCCACAGATGCAGCCCACCCAGCACTCCCCAGAGCCAGCAAAGCCAGCCCAATTCTACCGGACAGCCCTCCCCCTCATGTTATTTCTCAAACCTCCGACAAGGACTACACTTCTCTCCAAATTGTCCAAACGATGATCACCACCAAAGTGGAACACACTCTAACAACACACATCAGAAACACATGAAAATGTACACAAACATAACAGATGTTCTTTCCAGCTGCTTCTTCAACAATCCTGCAGCTACCTGTCGCATACAGCCACACTTCTCGTGCCCCGCAGCTCTTGCCGCCACTATGAAATTTATACCTGCAGATTAGAACTCCTGCTCGCCATCTGGGGGCCCCTGTTAAAAACAGGAACCCAGAGTTAGTTTGTTGTTATTGTTCTGTTTTCAGGACAAAACTGTCCCATAAATCACACTAAACATATTTTTAACTGACAGCCATTAAGAACATAATGCATTCTGTGATGTCCAGGTTTCATCTTTACAGGTGTACAGGAGTGTTGAAGTCTCAACTTTTCTGCAGTTAAAGCGGGTATATTCCATGACGAGAGAATTCCTATTAACAGTTGTTTTATATACATCTGCCAAACACCAACATATTCATCACAAGAGATTTCCATATTATATTAGAAGTATGATGGAGAAATGAAAATCTTAGCATGAACCTGAACATTAAATAAAAAGAATAAAAATAAAACTGAAACCACCAGAATATAAAAGATCTCTGCAATAACTCCTAAAAAATGCCAGAACTTTTCTCCATTTAAAGTGCTTTAAACTAAAGACTTGTATGTGAAGTTCCTTCATCAGGTCCTTTTGGAAAACTGAACCAGGCTGGACTTTATACGCACCTCTCCATACAGTTTCCACAGCATAGAAACCGAGTGCTGGACAAAGAGCAGGACCAGCTGGAGGATCGTATAGTTCTCTGTAGGGTTACTGGTTGTTACTATGATGGTCCTGTGATAGTCCTGGGATGGTCCTTTGACTGTCCTGGGATGGTCCTGTGAAGGTCCTGGGATAGTCCTTTGATGGTCCTGGGATGGTCCTGTAATAGTCCTGTGATGGTCCTGGGATGCTCCTGTGATGGTCCTGGGATGGTCGTGGCATGGTCCTGTGATGGTCCTGGGATGGTCCTTTGATGATCCTGGGATGGTCCTGTAATAGTCCTGTGATGGTCCTTTTACTGTCCTGTGATGGTCTTGTGATGGTCCTTTGATTGTCCTGGGATGGTCCTTTGACTGTCCTGTGATGGTCCTGTGATGGTCCTAGGGTGGTCCTGTGATGGTCCTGGGATGGTCCTTTGACGGTCCTGGGATGGTTCTGGGATGGTCCTTTGATGGTCCTGGGATGGTCCTTTGACTGTCCTGTGATGGTCCTGGGATGGTTCTGAGATGGTCCTTTGATGGGTCTGGGATGGTCCTTTGACTGTCCTATGATGGTCCTGGGATGGTCCTGGGATGGTCCTTTGACTGTCCTGTGATGGTCATTTGATGGTCCTGGGATGGTCCTGTGATGGTCCCGGGATGGTCCTGGGATGGTCCTTAGAAGGTCCTTTGACTGTCCTAGGATGGTCTTGTGATGGTCCTTTGATGGTCCTGGGATGGGCCTTTGACTGTCCTGTGATGGTTCTGTGATGGTCCTTGGATGGTCCTGGGATGGTTCCTGTGATGGTCCTGTGATGGTCCTTGGATGGTCCTGTGATGGTCCTGGGTTGGTCCTGTGACTGTCCTGGGATGGTTCTGGGATGGTTCTTTGATGGTCCTGGGATGGTCCTGGGATGGTCCCGTGATGGTCCTGTGATGGTCCTGTAATGGTCCTGTAATGGTCCTGGGATGGTCCTTTGCTGGTCCTTTGACTGTCCTGTGACGGTCCTGGGATGGTCCTGTGATGGTCCTGTGATGGTCCCAGGATGGTCCTGGGATGGTCCTGAGAAGGTCCTTTGACTGTCCTAGGATGGTTCTGTGATGGTCCTGGGATGGTCCTTTGACTGTCCTGGGATGGTTCTGGGATGGTTCTGGGATGGTTCTTTGATGGTCCTGGGATGGTCCTGGGATGGTCCTGTGATGGTCCTTTGATGGTCCTGGGATGGTCCTTTGACTGTCCCGTGATGGTCCTGGGATGGTCCTGTGATGGTCCTGGGATGGTTCCTGTGATGGTCCTGTGATGGTCCTGGGATGGTCCTGTGATGGTCCTGTAATGGTCCTGGGATGGTCCTGGGATGGTCCTTTGATGGTCCTGGGATGGTCCTGTGAAAGCCCTGGGATGGTCCTGTGATGGTCCTAGGGTGGTCCTTTGATGGTCCTGGGATGGTCCTTTGACGGTCCTGGGACGGTCCTGGGATGGTTCTGGGATGGTCCTTTGATGGTCCTGGGATGGTCCTTTGACTGTCCTGTGATGGTCCTGTGATGGTCCTGTGATGGTCCTGGGATGGTCCTGTGATGGTCCTGGGATGGTCCTGGGATGGTCCTGTGATGGTCCTGGGATGGTCCTTTGACTGTCCTGTGATGGTCATTTGATGGTCCTGGGATGGTCCTTTGACTGTCCCGTGATGGTCCTGGGATGGTCCTGGGATGGTCCTGGGATGGTTCCTGTGATGGTCCTGTGATGGTCCTGGGATGGTCCTGTGATGGTCCTGTAATGGTCCTGGGATGGTCCTTTGATGGTCCTGGGATGGTCCTGTGAAAGCCCTGGGATGGTCCTGTGATGGTCCTGGGATGGTCGTGGCATGGTCCTGTGATGGTCCTGGGATGGTCCTTTGATGATCCTGGGATGGTCCTGTAATAGTCCTGTGATGGTCCTTTTACTGTCCTGTGATGGTCTTGTGATGGTCCTTTGATTGTCCTGGGATGGTCCTTTGACTGTCCTGTGATGGTCCTGTGATGGTCCTAGGGTGGTCCTGTGATGGTCCTGGGATGGTCCTTTGACGGTCCTGGGATGGTTCTGGGATGGTCCTTTGATGGTCCTGGGATGGTCCTTTGACTGTCCTGTGATGGTCCTGGGATGGTTCTGAGATGGTCCTTTGATGGGTCTGGGATGGTCCTTTGACTGTCCTATGATGGTCCTGGGATGGTCCTGGGATGGTCCTTTGACTGTCCTGTGATGGTCATTTGATGGTCCTGGGATGGTCCTGTGATGGTCCCGGGATGGTCCTGGGATGGTCCTTAGAAGGTCCTTTGACTGTCCTAGGATGGTCTTGTGATGGTCCTTTGATGGTCCTGGGATGGGCCTTTGACTGTCCTGTGATGGTCCTTGGATGGTCCTGGGATGGTTCCTGTGATGGTCCTGTGATGGTCCTTGGATGGTCCTGTGATGGTCCTGGGTTGGTCCTGTGACTGTCCTGGGATGGTTCTGGGATGGTTCTTTGATGGTCCTGGGATGGTCCTGGGATGGTCCCGTGATGGTCCTGTGATGGTCCTGTAATGGTCCTGTAATGGTCCTGGGATGGTCCTTTGCTGGTCCTGGGATGGTCCTTTGACTGTCCTGTGACGGTCCTGGGATGGTCCTGTGATGGTCCTGTGATGGTCCCAGGATGGTCCTGGGATGGTCCTGAGAAGGTCCTTTGACTGTCCTAGGATGGTTCTGTGATGGTCCTGGGATGGTCCTGTGATGGTCCTGGGATGGTCCTTTGACTGTCCTGGGATGGTTCTGGGATGGTTCTGGGATGGTTCTTTGATGGTCCTGGGATGGTCCTGGGATGGTCCTGTGATGGTCCTTTGATGGTCCTGGGATGGTCCTTTGACTGTCCCGTGATGGTCCTGGGATGGTCCTGTGATGGTCCTGGGATGGTTCCTGTGATGGTCCTGTGATGGTCCTGGGATGGTCCTGTGATGGTCCTGTAATGGTCCTGGGATGGTCCTGGGATGGTTCCTGTGATGGTCCTGGGATGGTCCTGTGAAAGCCCTGGGATGGTCCTGTGATGGTCCTAGGGTGGTCCTTTGATGGTCCTGGGATGGTCCTTTGACGGTCCTGGGACGGTCCTGGGATGGTTCTGGGATGGTCCTTTGATGGTCCTGGGATGGTCCTTTGACTGTCCTGTGATGGTCCTGTGATGGTCCTGTGATGGTCCTGGGATGGTCCTGTGATGGTCCTGGGATGGTCCTGGGATGGTCCTGTGATGGTCCTGGGATGGTCCTTTGACTGTCCTGTGATGGTCATTTGATGGTCCTGGGATGGTCCTTTGATGGTCCTGGGATGGTCCTTTGACTGTCCTGTGACGGTCCTGGGATGGTCCTGTGATGGTCCTGGGATGGTCCTGTGATGGTCCCGGGATGGTCCTGGGATGGTCCTGAGAAGGTCCTTTGACTGTCCTAGGATGGTCTTGTGATGGTCCTTTGATGGTCCTGTGATGGTCCTGGGATGGTCCTTTGACTGTCCTGGGATGGTTCTTTGATGGTCCTGGGATGGTCCTGGGATGGTCCCGTGATGGTCCTGTGATGGTCCTGTAATGGTCCTGGGATGGTCCTTTGCTGGTCCTGGGATGGTCCTGTGATAGTCCTGGGATGGTCCTGTGATGGTCCTGGGATGGTCCTGGGATGGTCCTGTGATGGTCCTGGGATGGTCCTTTGACTGTCCTGGGATGGTCCTGTGATGGTCCTGGGATGGTCCTTTGACTGTCCTGTGACGGTCCTGGGATGGTCCTGTGATGGTCCTGGGATGGTCCTGTGATGGTCCTGGGATGGTTCCTGTGATGGTCCTGTGTTGGTCCTGTGATGGTTCCTGTGATGGTCCTGTGATGGTCCTGGGATGGTCCTGTGATGGTCCTGGGATGGTTCCTGTGATGGTCCTGTGTTGGTCCTGTGATGGTCCTGGGATGGTCCTGTGATGGTCCTGGGATGGTTCCTGTGATGGTCCTGTGATGGTCCTGGGATGGTCCTGGGATGGTCCTTTGCTGGTCCTGGGATGGTCCTTTGACTGTCCTGTGACGGTCCTGGGATGGTCCTGTGATGGTCCTGTGATGGTCCTGTGATGGTCCCAGGATGGTCCTGGGATGGTCCTGAGAAGGTCCTTTGACTGTCCTAGGATGGTTCTGTGATGGTCCTGGGATGGTCCTGTGATGGTCCTGGGATGGTCCTTTGACTGTCCTGGGATGGTTCTGGGATGGTTCTTTGATGGTCCTGGGATGGTCCTGGGATGGTCCTGTGATGGTCCTTTGATGGTCCTGGGATGGTCCTTTGACTGTCCCGTGATGGTCCTGTGATGGTCCTGGGATGGTTCCTGTGATGGTCCTGTGATGGTCCTGGGATGGTCCTGTGATGGTCCTGGGATGGTCCTGTGATGGTCCTGTAATGGTCCTGGGATGGTCCTGGGATGGTCCTTTGATGGTCCTGGGATGGTCCTGTGATAGCCCTGGGATGGTCCTGTGATGGTCCTAGGGTGGTCCTTTGATGGTCCTGGGATGGTCCTGGGATGGTCCTTTGCTGGTCCTGGGATGGTCCTTTGACTGTCCTGGGATGGTCCTGTGATGGTCCTGTGATGGTCCTGTGATGGTCCCAGGATGGTCCCAGGATGGTCCTGGGATGGTCCTGAGAAGGTCCTTTGACTGTCCTAGGATGGTTCTGTGATGGTCCTGGGATGGTCCTGTGATGGTCCTGGGATGGTCCTTTGACTGTCCTGGGATGGTTCTGGGATGGTTCTTTGATGGTCCTGGGATGGTCCTGGGATGGTCCTGTGATGGTCCTTTGATGGTCCTGGGATGGTCCTTTGACTGTCCTGGGATGGTCCTGTGATGGTCCTGGGATGGTTCCTGTGATGGTCCTGTGATGGTCCTGGGATGGTCCTGTGATGGTCCTGGGATGGTCCTGTGATGGTCCTGTAATGGTCCTGGGATGGTCCTGGGATGGTCCTTTGATGGTCCTGGGATGGTCCTGTGATAGCCCTGGGATGGTCCTGTGATGGTCCTAGGGTGGTCCTTTGATGGTCCTGGGATGGTCCTTTGACGGTCCTGGGATGGTTCTGGGATGGTCCTTTGATGGTCCTGTGATGGTCCTAGGGTGGTCCTTTGATGGTCCTGGGATGGTCCTTTGACGGTCCTGGGATGGTTCTGGGATGGTCCTTTGATGGTCCTGGGATGGTCCTTTGACTGTCCTGTGATGGTCCTGTGATGGTCCTGGGATGGTCCTGTGATGGTCCTGGGATGGTCCTGGGATGGTCCTGTGATGGTCCTGGGATGGTCCTTTGACTGTCCTGTGATGGTCATTTGATTGTCCTGGGATGGTCCTTTGATGGTCCTGGGATGGTCCTTTGACTGTCCTGTGACGGTCCTGGGATGGTCCTGTGATGGTCCTGGGATGGTCCTTTGACTGTCCTGGGATGGTTCTTTGATGGTCCTGGGATGGTCCTGGGATGGTCCCGTGATGGTCCTGTGATGGTCCTGTAATGGTCCTGGGATGGTCCTTTGCTGGTCCTGGGATGGTCCTGTGATAGTCCTGGGATGGTCCTGTGATGGTCCTGTGATGGTCCTGGGATGGTCCTGTGATGGTCCTGGGATGGTCCTTTGACTGTCCTGGGATGGTCCTGGGATGGTCCTGTGATGGTCCTGGGATGGTCCTTTGACTGTCCTGTGACGGTCCTGGGATGGTCCTGGGATGGTCCTGTGATGGTCCTGGGATGGTCCTGTGATGGTCCTGGGATGGTTCCTTTGATGGTCCTGTGTTGGTCCTGTGATGGTTCCTGTGATGGTCCTCGGATGGTCCTGTGATGGTCCTGTGATGGTCCTGTGATGGTTCCTGTGATGGTCCTGGGATGGTCCTGTGATGGTCCTGTGTTGGTCCTGTGATGGTCCTGGGATGGTCCTTTGACTGTCCCGTGATGGTCCTGTGATGGTCCTGGGATGGTTCCTGTGATGGTCCTGTGATGGTCCTGGGATGGTCCTGTGATGGTCCTGGGATGGTCCTGTGATGGTCCTGTAATGGTCCTGGGATGGTCCTGGGATGGTCCTTTGATGGTCCTGGGATGGTCCTGTGATAGCCCTGGGATGGTCCTGTGATGGTCCTAGGGTGGTCCTTTGATGGTCCTGGGATGGTCCTGGGATGGTCCTTTGCTGGTCCTGGGATGGTCCTTTGACTGTCCTGGGATGGTCCTGTGATGGTCCTGTGATGGTCCTGTGATGGTCCTGTGATGGTCCCAGGATGGTCCTGGGATGGTCCTGAGAAGGTCCTTTGACTGTCCTAGGATGGTTCTGTGATGGTCCTGGGATGGTCCTGTGATGGTCCTGGGATGGTCCTTTGACTGTCCTGGGATGGTTCTGGGATGGTTCTTTGATGGTCCTGGGATGGTCCTGGGATGGTCCTGTGATGGTCCTTTGATGGTCCTGGGATGGTCCTTTGACTGTCCCGTGATGGTCCTGGGATGGTCCTGTGATGGTCCTGGGAAGGTTCCTGTGATGGTCCTGTGATGGTCCTGGGATGGTCCTGTGATGGTCCTGGGATGGTCCTGTGATGGTCCTGTAATGGTCCTGGGATGGTCCTTTGATGGTCCTGGGATGGTCCTGTGATAGCCCTGGGATGGTCCTGTGATGGTCCTAGGGTGGTCCTTTGATGGTCCTGGGATGGTCCTTTGACGGTCCTGGGATGGTTCTGGGATGGTCCTTTGATGGTCCTGTGATGGTCCTAGGGTGGTCCTTTGATGGTCCTGGGATGGTCCTTTGACGGTCCTGGGATGGTTCTGGGATGGTCCTTTGATGGTCCTGGGATGGTCCTTTGACTGTCCTGTGATGGTCCTGTGATGGTCCTGGGATGGTCCTGTGATGGTCCTGGGATGGTCCTGGGATGGTCCTGTGATGGTCCTGGGATGGTCCTGGGATGGTCCTTTGACTGTCCTGTGATGGTCATTTGATGGTCCTGGGATGGTCCTTTGATGGTCCTGGGATGGTCCTTTGACTGTCCTGTGACGGTCCTGGGCTGGTCCTGTGATGGTCCTGGGATGGTCCTGTGATGGTCCCGGGATGGTCCTGGGATGGTCCTCAGAAGGTCCTTTGACTGTCCTAGGATGGTCTTGTGATGGTCCTTTGATGGTTCTGTGATGGTCCTGGGATGGTCCTTTGACTGTCCTGGGATGGTTCTTTGATGGTCCTGGGATGGTCCTGGGATTGTCCCGTGATGGTCCTGTGATGGTCCTGTAATGGTCCTGGGATGGTCCTTTGCTGGTCCTGGGATGGTCCTGTGATAGTCCTGGGATGGTCCTGTGATGGTCCTGTGATGGTCCTGGGATGGTCCTGTGATGGTCCTGGGATGGTCCTTTGACTGTCCTGGGATGGTCCTGGGATGGTCCTGTGATGGTCCTGGGATGGTCCTTTGACTGTCCTGTGACGGTCCTGGGATGGTCCTGTGATGGTCCTGGGATGGTTCCTGTGATGGTCCTGTGTTGGTCCTGTGATGGTTCCTGTGATGGTCCTCGGATGGTCCTGTGATGGTCCTGTGATGGTCCTGTGATGGTTCCTGTGATGGTCCTGGGATGGTCCTGTGATGGTCCTGTGTTGGTCCTGTGATGGTTCCTGTGATGGTCCTGGGATGGTCCTGTGTTGGTCCTGTGATGGTTCCTGTGATGGTCCTGGGATGGTCCTGTGATGGTCCTGTGATGGTCCTTGGATGGTCCTGGGATGGTCCTGTGATGGTCCTGTGATGGTCCTTGGATGGTCCTGTGATGGTCCTGGGATGGTCCTGTGATGGTCCTGTGATGGTCCTTGGATGGTCCTGGGATGGTCCTGGGATGATCCTGTGATGGTCCTGTGTTGGTCCTGTGATGGTCCTGGGATGGTCCTGTGATGGTCCTGGGATGGTCCTTTGACGGTCCTGGGACGGTCCTGGGATGGTTCTGGGATGGTCCTTTGATGGTCCTGGGATGGTCCTTTGTCTGTCCTGTGATGGTCCTGTGATGGTCCTGGGATGGTCCTGTGATGGTCCTGGGATGGTCCTGGGATGGTCCTGTGATGGTCCTGGGATGGTCCTTTGACTGTCCTGTGATGGTCATTTGATGGTCCTGGGATGGTCCTTTGATGGTCCTGGGATGGTCCTTTGACTGTCCTGTGACGGTCCTGGGATGGTCCTGTGATGGTCCTGGGATGGTCCTGTGATGGTCCCGGGATGGTCCTGGGATGGTCCTGAGAAGGTCCTTTGACTGTCCTAGGATGGTCTTGTGATGGTCCTTTGATGGTCCTGTGATGGTCCTGGGATGGTCCTTTGACTGTCCTGGGATGGTTCTTTGATGGTCCTGGGATGGTCCTGGGATGGTCCCGTGATGGTCCTGTAATGGTCCTGGGATGGTCCTTTGCTGGTCCCGGGATGGTCCTGTGATAGTCCTGGGATGGTCCTGTGATGGTCCTGGGATGGTCCTGGGATGGTCCTGGGATGGTCCTGGGATGGTCCTTTGACTGTCCTGGGATGGTCCTGTGATGGTCCTGGGATGGTCCTTTGACTGTCCTGTGACGGTCCTGGGATGGTCCTGTGATGGTCCTGGGATGGTCCTGTGATGGTCCTGGGATGGTTCCTGTGATGGTCCTGTGTTGGTCCTGTGATGGTTCCTGTGATGGTCCTGTGATGGTCCTGGGATGGTCCTGTGATGGTCCTGGGATGGTTCCTGTGATGGTCCTGTGTTGGTCCTGTGATGGTCCTGGGATGGTCCTGTGATGGTCCTGGGATGGTTCCTGTGATGGTCCTGTGATGGTCCTGGGATGGTCCTGGGATGGTCCTTTGCTGGTCCTGGGATGGTCCTTTGACTGTCCTGTGACGGTCCTGGGATGGTCCTGTGATGGTCCTGTGATGGTCCTGTGATGGTCCCAGGATGGTCCTGGGATGGTCCTGAGAAGGTCCTTTGACTGTCCTAGGATGGTTCTGTGATGGTCCTGGGATGGTCCTGTGATGGTCCTGGGATGGTCCTTTGACTGTCCTGGGATGGTTCTGGGATGGTTCTTTGATGGTCCTGGGATGGTCCTGGGATGGTCCTGTGATGGTCCTTTGATGGTCCTGGGATGGTCCTTTGACTGTCCCGTGATGGTCCTGTGATGGTCCTGGGATGGTTCCTGTGATGGTCCTGTGATGGTCCTGTGATGGTCCTGGGATGGTCCTGTGATGGTCCTGTAATGGTCCTGGGATGGTCCTGGGATGGTCCTTTGATGGTCCTGGGATGGTCCTGTGATAGCCCTGGGATGGTCCTGTGATGGTCCTAGGGTGGTCCTTTGATGGTCCTGGGATGGTCCTTTGCTGGTCCTGGGATGGTCCTTTGACTGTCCTGGGATGGTCCTGTGATGGTCCTGTGATGGTCCCAGGATGGTCCTGGGATGGTCCTGAGAAGGTCCTTTGACTGTCCTAGGATGGTTCTGTGATGGTCCTGGGATGGTCCTGTGATGGTCCTGGGATGGTCCTTTGACTGTCCTGGGATGGTTCTGGGATGGTTCTTTGATGGTCCTGGGATGGTCCTGTGATGGTCCTTTGATGGTCCTGGGATGGTCCTTTGACTGTCCCGTGATGGTCCTGGGATGGTCCTGTGATGGTCCTGGGATGGTTCCTGTGATGGTCCTGTGATGGTCCTGGGATGGTCCTGTGATGGTCCTGGGATGGTCCTGTGATGGTCCTGTAATGGTCCTGGGATGGTCCTGGGATGGTCCTTTGATGGTCCTGGGATGGTCCTGTGATAGCCCTGGGATGGTCCTGTGATGGTCCTAGGGTGGTCCTTTGATGGTCCTGGGATGGTCCTTTGACGGTCCTGGGATGGTTCTGGGATGGTCCTTTGATGGTCCTGTGATGGTCCTAGGGTGGTCCTTTGATGGTCCTGGGATGGTCCTTTGACGGTCCTGGGATGGTTCTGGGATGGTCCTTTGATGGTCCTGGGATGGTCCTTTGACTGTCCTGTGATGGTCCTGTGATGGTCCTGGGATGGTCCTGTGATGGTCCTGGGATGGTCCTGGGATGGTCCTGTGATGGTCCTGGGATGGTCCTTTGACTGTCCTGTGATGGTCATTTGATTGTCCTGGGATGGTCCTTTGATGGTCCTGGGATGGTCCTTTGACTGTCCTGTGACGGTCCTGGGATGGTCCTGTGATGGTCCTGGGATGGTCCTGTGATGGTCCCGGGATGGTCCTGGGATGGTCCTGAGAAGGTCCTTTGACTGTCCTAGGATGGTCTTGTGATGGTCCTTTGATGGTCCTGTGATGGTCCTGGGATGGTCCTTTGACTGTCCTGGGATGGTTCTTTGATGGTCCTGGGATGGTCCCGTGATGGTCCTGTGATGGTCCTGTAATGGTCCTGGGATGGTCCTTTGCTGGTCCTGGGATGGTCCTGTGATAGTCCTGGGATGGTCCTGTGATGGTCCTGTGATGGTCCTGGGATGGTCCTGTGATGGTCCTGGGATGGTCCTTTGACTGTCCTGGGATGGTCCTGGGATGGTCCTGTGATGGTCCTGGGATGGTCCTTTGACTGTCCTGTGATGGTCCTGTGATGGTCCTGGGATGGTCCTGTGATGGTCCTGGGATGGTCCTGGGATGGTCCTGTGATGATCCTGGGATGGTCCTGTGATGGTTCCTGTGATGGTCCTCGGATGGTCCTGTGATGGTCCTGTGATGGTCCTGTGATGGTTCCTGTGATGGTCCTGGGATGGTCCTGTGATGGTCCTGTGTTGGTCCTGTGATGGTTCCTGTGATGGTCCTGGGATGGTCCTGTGTTGGTCCTGTGATGGTTCCTGTGATGGTCCTGGGATGGTCCTGTGATGGTCCTGTGATGGTCCTTGGATGGTCCTGGGATGGTCCTGTGATGGTCCTGTGATGGTCCTTGGATGGTCCTGTGATGGTCCTGGGATGGTCCTGTGATGGTCCTGTGATGGTCCTTGGATGGTCCTGGGATGGTCCTGGGATGGTCCTGTGATGGTCCTGTGTTGGTCCTGTGATGGTCCTGGGATGGTCCTGTGATGGTCCTGGGATGGTTCCTGTGATGGTCCTGTGATGGTCCTGGGATGGTCCTGTGATGGTCCTGGGATGGTCCTGTGATGGTCCTGGGATGGTTCCTGGGATGGTCCTGTGTTGGTCCTGTGATGGTTCCTGTGATGGTCCTGTGTTGGTCCTGTGATGGTTCCTGTGATGGTCCTGTGATGGTCCTGTGATGGTCCTGGGATGGTCCTGTGATGGTCCTGGGATGGTTCCTGGGATGGTCCTGTGTTGGTCCTGTGATGGTTCCTGTGATGGTCCTGTGTTGGTCCTGTGATGGTTCCTGTGATGGTCCTGTGATGGTCCTTGGATGGTCCTGGGATGGTCCTTGGATGGTCCTGGGATGGTCCTGTGATGGTTCCTGTGATGGTCCTGTGATGGTCCTTGGATGGTCCTGGGATGGTCCTGGGATGGTCCTGTGATGGTATGTAGAGTTGTTATCTCATAGCAGAGTGCATCGGTGAGGTTTGGTTCTGAAAGCGTTCTGTTGTATTTACTGCAGTTTAGGCAGTGAAATGCATCTGTGCATCACATGGAGAGTCTGTGTGTGATGGATGGGATCTGTAGAGTGTATAAGACTGAAATTCAAACACTTTCCCTCTTCAGGAGTGTCAGTGAGTAGAAACAGGTAAGGGTTTAGAAAACAGAGCAGGAAACATGAAGTGGGTTGATGATAACTCCCTGATGCATTTAGAAATCAATAAAGGTGAAAGAAAAAACATGTTCAGCATCTGACTGAGTGCAGCTGATCAATTTCAGCCTTGCAGGTGGAGTGTTGTGTTGATATATTTAACCGTGTTTCCCTCAGAGGTAACTGGATGTGTCAGTCGCTGCTTCTCTCTCACACCTTTAAATAATAAACTCACCTCCTTTTCCTCAAACACTTCATGCAGCTGCTTCTACGGTTAGGGTTAGTGTGTAAACAGGTCATACATTAATAAAACAAAATACATGATTTAGTTGTTCATTATGGCCGTTTTAGTTTTAGTTAGTTTAGTTTAGTTTAGTTTAGTTTAGTTTAGTTTAGTTTAGTTTAGTTTAGTTTTTATATCCCGGCTAAACTAATGTTCTACAGCTGATACATTTTTTTTCTTTTGTGTCTTGTCCAGCATTTAGGCAGCAGAATGATGGTCTGGATGTTCTGTTGAGCAGATTTTCTCTGCCAAGGGAAGCTTTATAGATATAATGATCCCCTTGACTTTCTGAATTTTTATTTTATTTCTATATTTATTTTGTATTGTTGTTTGAACTGTAGAGTTTGTACTGCTGGACCAGAGAGGACAGACGAAAGACAGAAAGAGAAAGGAGAAAAAACACCTCAAGAAAAGTGAAAGAGATAAAGGGAGAGGAAAGGAAAAAAAAAACCTAAAAAATAACCCAAAAACAGAGGGAAAAAAAACGTACAGATGTATACATACACAC
>NC_136622.1:2040000-2042500 GCF_933228915.1 Telmatherina bonti | reverse complement strand
ATATATATATATATATATATATATATATATATATTGTGGAAATTGTAACAGACGAAGAAGCAATTTCTCACTTTGATCACGCAACAGCGTGTCGTTTATTAAAGGTCTAACATTCAAGAGAGCAAAAAACATGGCGCAGCTCCTGTTTTACCCAAAACCCCTGGAAACCCTGTCTTTAAAGGGACAGCGTCCTCCGCAGACCAAAAGCTGGTCCAGGACTCTTGACCAACCGAGAACATACTTTTAATTACTGCATGGTGAATTATGCATGAATATATATAAGAGTCACTACACACGTCCCCCCAGAATTCAACATGACAGACAGAAAACAGGAAACCCCGAAGAAAAGAGAAATACTAACAAAAACATTCGTTTGTGTTCCTTACAAAACCAACTAACGAGGGGGGCGGACGAATCGGTCGACCACAACGACTTCGCTGCACAGGAACGGGGGCGGAGACCTCCGCCGGCGTTGAGCCAGAGTGAGTAACAGGGGGCCGGCGAGCACCAGACAGGGAAACATGTGAGAAGCCACCCAGGGACACAGCCCTGGCCGGGGGTCGCCCCCGTAGCGGAGGCTGGAAAAGTTCAAGAGGTCTGTCCAAATCCAAGTGGGCTGGCTTGAGGCGGTCCACAGAGATGCGTTCGGCTTTACCCCCAACATCAACCACAAAGTGTTTATCCCCCACCTCCAACACTCGGAAAGGACCATCATAAGGGTGCTGCAGCGGCCCTCGATGGGCGTCATGGCGAATGAAGACAAAGTCCACCATCTGCAGGCGAGGAGGAGTGTAAGACTGGGGAAGACCGTGTTGAGAGGTAGGTATGAGTGCAAAGAGCTGTACACTGTCAGAAAAGACAGCGCGTTGGTGGTTTGCCGACCATGGTGTGGTAATGTGAGGGAAAAAATCCCCTGGCACACGCAGGGTTGGCCGTACACCAGCTCCACCAATGAAGCCTGGAGGTCCTCTTTAGGGGCAGTTCTTAGGCCTAGCATGACCCAAGGGAGCCTGTACATCCAGTTGCTGTCCGTGAGGCAGGCCCGGAGGGAGGCCTTCATAGAGCGATGAAAACATTCACACAAGCCATTGGATTGCAGGTGGTAGGAGGTGGTACGGTGTAGCTTCACCCCCAGGCTGCTTGCCACCGCGTTCCAGAGCTTGGAGGTAAACTGTGAGCCCCGGTCTGAGGAGAGGTCAGATGGGGTCCCAAACCGGGCCACCCAAACCCAATGAATGCACGTGCCATTTCTGTCGCTGTTGCCGCAGTAAGCGGAGCAACTTCTGGCCACCAAGTGGTCCTGTCAACCATAGTAAGGAGGTAAGTGAAACCAAGGGAGGGAGGGAGGGGGCCCACCAGGTCTACATTAACATGGTTGAACCTCCTCTCCGGAACAGGGAAAGGTGCCAGGGGAGCCTTCGTGTGGCGGTGTACTTTTGAACGCTGACAGTCCACGCAGGCTTCCGCCCAGCCTCGCACATCCTTCTTTAGACCACGCCAGACAAACTTGGAGGTGACCAACCTTTGGGATGGTTTCCTGCCTGGATGAGAAAGACCGTGTACCGCATCAAACACACGCCACCACCATGCAGTCGGAACGACGGGGCGCGGAACACCGGTGGAAAAGTCACACAACCCTGTGTAGTTGCCCCCACCAAAGGCGACATCCTTCAGCTGCAACCCAGTAGCCGTGGTCCGGAGCAACTGGACCTCAGGGTCAGTGGTTTGATCGGCTGCCAGGCGGGCATGAGCAAGCCCCAGGTGGACAGCACCTGCTAAAGCACGGGAGAGGCAGTCTGCAACAACATTGGTCTTGCCAGCTACATGCCGTATGTCTGTGGTGAACTCGGAGATGTAGGACAGCTGCCGCTGCTGTTGGGCAGACCAAGGCTCAGACACCTTAGCCATAGCAAAAGTGAGTGGTTTGTGGTCTACAAAAACTCTGGTCTGTGAACTGTTGGCCCTCCAGAAACGAACGGAAATGCTGAATGGCCAGGTGGAGGGCCAGCAGCTCCTGGTCGAAAGTACTATACTGCCGGCTGAAGAAAGCAAGATGTTGCCAAGAACCGTTCAGCCACTGCTCGTGCACAGCGCTCACGGCATAGTCCGAAGCATCCGTAGTGATTGCGATGGGGGTTCCTGGAGAAGGGTGTGCAAGCATTGTGGCCTGGGCCAACGCCATTTTGGCGTTTGTGAAAGCAGCGAGTCTCTCAGCAGACCAGTCAACCAAATGTTTAGGAGACCTGCCCTTCAGAGCCCCATACAGTGGTCGCATGAGAGCAGCGGCTCTGGGAATGAAACGGTGGTAAAAGTTCACCATACCCAAGAACTCCTGCAGGGACCGCACTGTAACTGGCTGTGGGAAATCCAAAACCACCTGCACCCTAGATGGGAGCGGAACGGCTCCATCCTTGGTGATCTGATGTCCAGGAAGTCAATGGTGGTCAATCTAAACTGACACTTGGCAGGGTTGACGATCAGTCCATGTTGGCTGAGTTAG
>NC_136622.1:1972500-2035000 GCF_933228915.1 Telmatherina bonti | reverse complement strand
TTGGGATCAGGACCGCCTGAAGCCAAGACCTGCAGGTTCCTGCAGAGGTGTAGAATCCAGGTGTTGTAAAGTTCCAGCATCACTAAAGCAGCTGAATGGAATCAGCTCCACTGCAGGTAGAAAACACCTGTTCTGAATGCACAGGTGGATCCAATGGCAGGGCTTTTGCTTTATGGCGCCTCTGGTTTCCTGTAGCGCCTCATGGCTGCAGCCGAGGCCAGTTTGTTCCTTATGCAGACCAGTCAGACTCCAGAGGTGCCGTACTGGTCTTTCTGAGGAACAACCTCCCCTCTAACAGTCTTTTTTTTTTTACCTACATAACTATGGACCGCATACATCCATATGTCCCGTTGCCATGGTTGTTCGGACAGTCTGTCCACTAGTGGGCAGCGCTGAGTTCAGAGTTCACCTGTTTGCAGGAGAAACGCCGCTAGGCTCCTTAAATATGGCGTTTATTTGGTCCAAAAGCGGCGTGCTTTAAACCAATCCCGCACGTAAAAACACCAGCTGCTGGTTACCAGTGACTAAACGGCTGGTTACAAGTGACTAAACTGGTACCAGTGCATGACAACACGCATGGCGAGGAGGTGTGTGTGCGCCGATCTGTCCTCCGTGGACCAACGTGTCCAGATGGCGGCAGAGACCAGCACGCCTTCAGTCTGCTGCTGCAGCTCAGCTGAACAAAGCTGCTCGCTCGAGGGGCGGAGACTCAGGCTGATGTGTCTTCTCTGATTGGTCCATTTCCAGTCCTCAGCAGAACTAATGTTAGTTTTTTCGTTTATCCTGAATGGATCATAAGGCCAGAAACAAACTGGGGACAAACTGGATATTTATTGATAAAAACATGAACTGGCAAATTGTTGAAAGAATGTTTTTAACTGTAGAAAAAGTATTTGAATGCATAACTGTGGAAATCACTGTAAATAAAATGAAAAACATGGTTAGCTGTGTTTACAGGGCTCCAGGATCAGACGTGAATTTATTTAATGACTGGATGGAAAGATTATTCAGTACAAAGACCAAAAAGGATATATTCATATGTGGAGACTATAATATCGATATTCTCACAGCAATATCACAATTCCACTAAAGAAATCATTGGCATCATGTTTAGTATGAACACGTAGCCTCTAATTACAGGACCTACTAGAATAACGGCTCATAGTGCTGCTCTGCTCAACAATATATTCACCAACACTTCTGACAACAACACAATCAGTGATATATTATTAAATGACAACACTGATCATTTCCCGGTTTTCATGGTGTATGATGTAAACTACAGAACAACTAATAACAATGGTAGTTTAAGATTCAGTAGGATACAAACAGAAGAAGCATCGGCTGCTCTAATAGGTGTCAAAGCCTGGTCTTTTCATGTGCCCACTGTCCTCTAACTGTTTTTAAGTAACTGTTTAAAAACTTTGTTAAAAGAATTTTTTAAAAGTGCTTTTTCTGACCTTTTATTTATAACAAAACTTTTCTCGCGAGAACTCGCGCAAGATTTCTATCAAACTAGATATGGATTAAAATACTGTTAATGAAGGGCTCGCTGATTGGTCGCTGGAAGTCCGGAGTCGGCAGGGGGGCGAGGCCAGTAGTCTCCATGCTAAAAACATTAGCGGCTAGTGATAGCAGCTAACCCGACAGCAGCAGCTTTCTGAATTCAGCATTGATGTCTGAACCGGACTCTGATCCTGAGAGAGAAGATACCGAGATGGTGGAAGGAGCACGTTTACAACAAACTGTCTCTGAATGGTAAAGTCCTCACTTTTAATGTCTGCTCGCCTTGCCTGTTCAGATAGCATGTTGACAATGAGGCATGTCGTTCATGTTAATACGTCTCAGTTTTATTCCATGTTGCACCGTTTTTTAAACAATAAATGAACTTTTTAAAAACTCCAAGGTTACAGATGTAAAAAATGAAACGGATGTTGACTGAACCGGTCGGTACGTTCAGTATCCAGCTGCCGGCCGGTCTGCACCCAGATAAGCACACACATACATTTTAACCACACGGAATTTCACGAAGCTGCGCTTTTTATTGAGGTTTTATTTACCATCAAGTGTTTTTCTAAATTAATTAGCTTATTTATATTTCCTGTTTTAGCCAGGAGTGTGAAAAATGTTGTTATGTCAACATGACAGATCTCTGGTTGATGCAACCACTGATGTGGGCTGCTGTGTTACTGCACAGATAAATAACATGAAGTCAGATATCTTGTATCATTGATCAGGCTTCCTGCTGACTAATGTAGACTCGTGTTTTATATATTCCAGCATCACTTACCATCTATTATGTTGGTCTAATTGTTTCTGTTAAGCTGCACATGCCAACAGAAATAGACAGCAAGATATTATTACTGTGCTTAGAAAATAAAATTTCTCTTTTCATTTCCTTAGGTGCTGAGAAGGATAAAGCAGGTCCAAACTCCTCCGTGTCTGACCCAACATCCTGGCATGGAACCAGTTCAATTCAACTCAATTCAACTTTATTTATATAGCGTCAAATCACGGCAATGCCATCTCAAGACGCTTTACAGACAGAGGGGAAAACATAATGAAGGCCAATTCATAACAGCCTATATAAGGAAACCAACAGATTGAGTTGAGTCCAACTCAATCTCCCATCCTGAGCAAGCACACTGGCGACAGTGGGAAGGAAAAAACTCCCTTTTAACAGGAAGGAAACCTCCGGCAGAACCCGGCTCAGGACAGGCAGCCATCTGCCTCTGCTGTGTGGGGGGAAGAGGACAGAAAGACAACAGACAACAGGAACTGCTACTCCCGGCCAGGGAGACCTGCTGAGACAGGAGACATACAGTCTGCTTCAATGCTTTTTCATTACAAAATGCAGGAAACATTTATAAGCAGGATTATGTACATTTACGTGTTGGAGGGAATTAGAGGCAAGTTTCTCTTCAGTGCCCAAAAATTCAGAAATAAAGCTAATCAAATGGCAAATAACTGTAAAAGGTGATTATATGTGTTCTTGCCATTTCATATTACATATAACAAGTAGTAACTTTGCTGCAGTCACTTAGGACAATAGCAATTGAATTAAAGTAAATACACAACTTTACCATTTACACATTTATGCATCTGACTTCTGAATGTAAAATGTAAAGCTGAAGTTAAAAACATACAGCTCTTTAAAACACAATATCTTTATTAGTGTACAGAAATAAAACCAATACTCATTTTCAATGTAATAAAATAAAAATAATCATTTTCACTCTTAGTTATTGATTCTGTTAACACAGTAGCTGAGTTTTCTGGGTTTTATGTGGACTCTCGTGGTTCTGGAGCCGGATGAGCAAGCCTCAACAGCACCGTCTTCATCATCATCTTCCTCCAGACTGGCTGAGATCTCATCTTCACTGCTGTCGTCTGGGTTCCTTTTCTGCACAGAACCAGATACTGACATCAGAACAAGCAATAAAAGTGCCTCTTAGCTTCCATTAAGAATGTATATGTGTTTGATTTATTATCATTTTCTGTATGTAAAATTAATCAAACGACAAACCTGTATTTCTGAAGAGAGGGTGGAAAGTCCTTGATGACAGCTGTGTTCCAGTTGTTGTCTGCATTGTAGGGTCAGTCTGCTCCAACATCAACTTTTAGACATCAGACCGCTGGTGCTGCGCATGGCGTGAGATGTGCTGGACTAAAATATGCAAATACAAGTTATAAAAATATCAGATATCACATAAATAGATTGTAGGTGTAAATAGCTGCAGTTTAAGAGTAATCAAATATTATAATACAAATAGATCAAATCAAACTTTATAAAGCCCTTTCATGCCAAAGGCAACACAAAGTGCTTTGCATATTTTTATTTTTAAAAAGCTGATTAAATAAAACAAGTTTTCACACACTGAAATATTAACATAGAATATTAAAAACACACTCATTTTATTTCACACAGTTACACACAGACACAATTTTCCCTAACCTCTGTGTCTTCACTGCATGTAGATAAAATAAAACATATCTTTCTGATCCATCATACCAGGAGTCAGACCTCCACATCCACAGAGGCTGCAGCTGCAGATATTAATCCTGCACAGCTCCCGTTTTACAAACATGACGTGAAGATGTCAGAAATAAAAAGTTTGCATCCTGGTTAGGTGAATAAACTCGATGATGGATATAAAATATCCTCCCTGCCGATATCCAATAGGTGCCAACATCAGACTACATGATGGTTAAATAATCATTATGACTATTACAGCTACCATGTCATGGTGGGGAGAGCAAAGCTATATCCATCATAAATGCTGTACTTACTGTGTGGTAGCAGGTGTGAAAAATAATAAATAGAGAAGTCATTTACAAACATGTACGTGGCAGAGCATAGGATAGATATAAGACAATATAATCTGGGGCTCATTTATACTCTGCAGGAGGTTAAACCTTCCGGCTCGTCCCGTTAGCATAGCCATTAGCATTAGCATTATCTCAACAAAGCAGAACTTTATAGCAGTAGTGACACTTACCAACTGCATTGATGCTGAGCCGCTTACAGCTGGAATTCCACCCCTTTCCAACCAGGTTGATGCCATCTTCTCCTGGTATTTTCCCAAATGTTAGCAACATGTTTGGCACAAACAGGCCGCAGCCGGCAGAGATGCAGGTGTATTATCAACAAAAAAAAATGTAATCCATCTGTCCCTGGTAGTTTGGTCTGCTGATGAAGGGAGAGAAAAAAACCTGCCGATGTTGGTTTTGCTAACAGACAGCAGTGGACATGATCGCTGCTCGCACGTCTTCACACAGCTTGTTGCTAATAGCAACTGAGGCAGGTCCAGCAGGTGTATTTAGGCTGGAAAAGGGACTGGTTAATGCAAATAGCAAATGCAAATAGAAAATTTAAAAAAAATGCGTGAGACTTCGGTGTTGCCGATAGTTTTGCTGCGAACAAAGCGTCCAGATGTAAAAACCCGGTCATCTTCAACAGAAAGACTTCCGGGGATGTTACCACTTCCGCCCAACACTAATACGCACGTTTTAACTCGAAAAAGGGCAATTTCCAGGTGATGACTGGACACTGAACGTACCGACCGGTTCAGTCAACATCCGTTTCATTTTTTACAACTGGAACTTCGGATTGTGTTAAAAGGTACATTTATTGTTTAAAAAACGGTCCAACACGGAATAAAATGGAGACGTATTAACATGAACGACATGCCTCGTTGTCAACATGCTATCTGAACAGGCAAGGCGAGCAGACATTAAAAGTGACGACTTCACCATTCAGAGACAGTTTGTTGTAAACGTGCTCCTTCCACCATCTCGGTATCTTCTCTCTCAGGATCAGAGTCCGGTTCAGACATCAATGCTGAATTCAGAAAGCTGCTGCTGTCGGGTTAGCTGCTATCACTAGCCGCTAATGTTTTTAGCATGGAGGCTACTGGCCTCGCCCCCCTTCCGACTCTGGACTTCCAGCGACCAATCAGCAAGCACCTCATTAACATTATTTTAATCCATATCCAGGTTGATAGAAATCTCGCGTGAATTCTCGCGAGAAAATGTTAAAGTGACTGAAAAAGCACTTTAAAAACTTATTAAACAAATTTTTTTTAAAAAGAGTTATTTAAAAACCGTTAAGAGGACAGTGGGGACATGAAAAGACCAGGTTATGACACCTTTAACATAGTGCTTGGTGTAGGTTTGCGTCTGCCAAGTGCTTTTCCAGTCATCATCTAACACCCTTTGAACTAAGCACAACACAGTAAAATTATTCAATTAGTATCAGAAAAAGCTCACAAAATGTCGTGACAATGTAGAAACACATGAATGTTAGATAGACAGATGGATGGATGGATGGATGGTTAAAAAAAAAAGAAAATTCATAAAAAAATTCATAAAATTCAGATCCATCTTAATCCTGTAGACAGACCTCCACTTTAAACCAGGAGCCCTGCTGGTTTTATCTTGTTCCTGGTAGGAAAAGTCTACACAGACAGACTGTGGCACCCTTTTGAAGTTGGACCCTGGTGCCTGTTGTCCATCACCCCAGTAGGTCCCTTTGTATCCACAGCACAGAGACCAGATTCCAGAGCAGAACCTGTAAGCTCTGAACTCTAAAACTGTATAAAATACTGGATGTATCCTCAGCACAGCTGGATAAATGGACTCTTCTTCCTTTCTAAATTAATCCAAGACTTTAACCGTTTTTCAGATGTGAAATCCACAGAAGTTAATTTCTGTGGTTCCTTGGATGGAGCAATGGCACCATCTAGCAGACACCCTCAAACAGGTTGAGATATGCATTTCAGGTTGATTAAATGAAATGAAATGAAATAAAAAATACTTTATTAATCTCCAAAGGGAAATTAAATATTGTAGTATATAATAATAATTAACTAGAGGAGGTCTTGTTCCGGAGGCTGATGGCTGCTGGCAGGAATGATCTTCCTTGAGTTGCCATTTTGATAAATAGAAAAGTGACATTCATAGAAATCAACAGAACCACAGATCCAGAGGGAAGATATATTATAGTGACATTAACTATCCAAAATATGAAGTTATGTTTAGCTAACATATATGGGCCAAATGTGGATGATTCCTCCTTCTTTCATTCCTTTTTTAAAACTGTCTCAGAACACTCAGACAACACACTTATATCATAGGAGGAGATTTTAATGTGGTAATGGGTCCCGTAGACAGGATGAATAATTCAGAAAACAATAGAACCTGGCAGTCTACAGACACTGTTAAACAATATATGGAGGAACTTGGTCTTTGCGATATATGGCGGTCTTTTCATCCTAATATCAAGGAATACACTTGTTTTTCCTCAGTTCACCACTCATATTCTAGGCTAGATTATTTCCTGGTTAGCAGCTTGTTGGTGTGTATGATTTCAGAAACCCAGATCCACCCCGTTACAGTCAGCGATCATGCACCAGTTTCCTTCACTGTAAGAAGTACGAGAATCACACCACCTGCTAAAAGCTGGAGATTCAATACAGCACTGCTTAAAGACCCCGACTTTATCCGCTATTTCACAAAAGAATGGGCTGTTTACCTAGAAAATAATGATAAACCAGGAGTTTCAGCATGTGTTCTGTGGGAAGCAGGTAAGGCGGTAATGAGAGGAAAAATGATCTCTTTTGCATCATATAAAAAAATATCAGAACTAGAATTAAGAATGAAATCATTAGAGGATGCCTACAGTGCTTTACCAAATGAACAAACGTTGAATCAAATAAGGAAGGCGAAACTTGAATTAAACAAAATAATCAATGAAAGAACGGAGTTTCTGGTGCAAAGGTTACGCTTGGAGAGGTTTGAACACAGCAACAAATCTGGAAAATTTTTAGCCAGTCAACTAAAAACAAAGAAAGAAAGAGCAACTATTTCATCTGTTAAAGATCCAGCAGGTAATATCTTACATGACCCTGACACAATAAATAACATTTTTTTCCAGGCGCCTGCCTGGAGGCTTCCACTGCTCTGGGCTCGGGGGACGGAGGCTCTCTCTGCTTTGCCTGCCCGGGCTCTGTGCGCGGTGGGCTTGCCGGGCCCTGGGGGCCTTGGCTTCCTCCCCTACACCTCGGGTCGTGGTCGTGCTCCCCTACAAGCACTCAGCTGATCTTTGATTGCATGATCACAGGTTGAACACTCACACGTGCACGCCCACATGCACTCATCTTCCCATCTGCTTCCTACTAAATGTTGCTGCACTCTCCACAACAGACTTCTAGAAGATATGCAACATCTCGGTGCAGACGTTAAACCATCTCAGCTTCCTTAAGAAGTACAGTCTGCTCTGACCTTTCTTGTAGATGTAGTCAGTGTTGCATTTCCAGTCCAGTTTGTTGTCCAGCTGAACTCCAAGATACTTATATTCCTCCACCACCTCCACCTCCTCTCCCAGGATGGAAACACTGCTTTGTTTACACCGTGATTAACATTATATGCTGTTGTTATTAACGACTCTGACTCAAAGTAAGAACTTGTGTGGAAATGATTTCTTGACCCACCAGGTCCGTGGAAAGTGAAAATCATTGATGAAATGTATTTGAAATGTCTTGTACCTGTTAACAAACCTTTTCCCCTTTTGACAGCATTTTTTAAGGTTCATGGTTATAAGGATCATTCATACTTCTTCTCATCCATAAATGGATTTTATAGACATGTTTTGAGGTTGGAAAAATGTTAAGTTTAATTCCTTAAGAGCTCAGTATTTTGACCAAACTTTCAGACTCCATGTCCTGACCCCTGCGCTCTGATTGGATAATCTAAAGTCTGCCCCAGAGCGGCGGCAAATTTAACTGCAGGTCTTTTTCCTCTCTTGTTTTCCTCTAGTTTTTTACTCTCTTTCCTCTTTGTTTTCTTTTTCTTCATTTGTTTTACTTTTTCTCTTTTGTCTTTTGTTTGATGTTTGCTTGAGTCGTGTTTTTGTCCGTCTGGCGCCGTGTTAGTTTTTTATTACAGTAAGCTCACTCGACTGCTTAACACCAGAAAACTCATCCACTTCTGGCTGCTTCTGACACACCATCTGTCATGATGTGGTTTCATTCAGTGCCTTAGTTTCTGGTTTCCTGTTTTATATTGTAGTTTTTCCTGTTTAGTTCTCTTGATTCTTGTTTAGCTTCATTGATTTCCTGTTCATTGGTTTCATCTGGGTTCATTTAGTTAATTTGTTTCACCTGTTTCTTGTTTGGTTTTCCAGTGTATTTATACCCCTCTGTTTCAGTTGTGTGTGTTGGTTCATTTTGTTAGTTTTGTTAGTTCTGCCCTCGTCTCGTTTTGGGAATAAATCTATCTTCGACCTGCATCCTGTTTTCCCCTCATCTCTGCGTTTGGCTCCACATCTCCACTGCCACCACAACACCATCGAAGCTGCTCTCCCGGCCCACAAATACTGTGACCAGTAACGTACGGACGACCCGAACGTTACTGCTCCAGCTGATCCCAGGACTTTGCCGGCACCCACGACCCGTGGATTCTTATCGGAGTTGGTCCAGCTTCAGACGTGGAACCAGGCGGTTCCAGGCAAGCTCCTGACTTCTGCGGAGGTCCCCTTTGGACAAGTATCAGGACGACCACTGAATCCTTGCCCACTGGACCCAAGGTTCGGGTTCTCCACCAAGGCGCTGAAGTAATGCCGACCCATTCTTCCACTGTCTCCGATCCAGCTGGTGTCTTAGTAAGCAGAAGCTGCCCTTTTTAAATCCCCCGGTATCCGCCTGATACGGTATACGCGACGGGGAGGCGGAACGCGACGGGGAGGCGGAACGCGACGGTGAGGCGGTACGCGACGGGGAGGCGGAACGCGACGGGGAGGCGGTACGCGACGGGGAGGCGGAACGCGACGGGGAGGCGGTACGCGACGGGGAGGCGGAACGCGACGGGGAGGCGGTACGCGACGGGGAGGCGGAACGCGACGGTGAGGCGGTACGCGACGGGGAGGCGGAACGCGACGGGGAGGCGGTACGCGACGGGGAGGCGGAACGCGACGGGGAGGCGGTACGCGACGGGGAGGCGGAACGCGACGGTGAGGCGGTACGCGACGGGGAGGCGGAACGCGACGGGGAGGCGGAACGCGACGGGGAGGCGGAACGCGACGGTGAGGCGGTACGCGACGGGGAGGCGGTACGCGACGGGGAGGCGGTACGCGACGGGGAGGCGGTACGCGACGGGGAGGCGGAACGCGACGGTGAGGCGGTACGCGACGGGGAGGCGGAACGCGACGGTGAGGCGGTACGCGACGGGGAGGCGGTACGCGACGGGGAGGCGGAACGCGACGGGGAGGCGGTACGCGACGGGGAGGCGGTACGCGACGGGGAGGCGGTACGCGACGGGGAGGCGGAACGCGACGGGGAGGCGGTACGCGACGGGGAGGCGGAACGCGACGGTGAGGCGGTACGCGACGGGGAGGCGGTACGCGACGGGGAGGCGGAACGCGACGGGGAGGCGGTACGCGACGGGGAGGCGGAACGCGACGGTGAGGCGGTACGCGACGGGGAGGCGGAACGCGACGGTGAGGCGGTACGCGACGGGGAGGCGGAACGCGACGGTGAGGCGGTACGCGACGGGGAGGCGGAACGCGACGGTGAGGCGGTACGCGACGGGGAGGCGGTACGCGACGGGGAGGCGGAACGCGACGGGGAGGCGGTACGCGACGGGGAGGCGGTACGCGACGGGGAGGCGGAACACGGCCGGCTCTAAACACACATCTCTTTGTTTCAACAACAATTTATTTTAACATTTTCCTGACAGCAGTGCTGAGCATGAATTTCATGAAGAGAAAACATGAGTATGTACAGTACTGAGTAACTGCTTCAGTCAATCGAACATATAATAAGATTCAAATCTATCTTTCTCATGTTTTCATCCCAGATTTCACAAATAACATCCAAGTCCTGTTCCTTTTCAAGCTTTAAAATGTGAAAAACACAATATTCCAACAGCAGAGAGATGTTAGCAGTTATTAATCCACAAACTAAAATTATTTATATATGCAAATACATTAAATGCTTTTGCAGTTTACAAGAAATTCAGACATATTGAAACCAAAACATTTTGCAGAATGAAAAAGTGTGAAATACACAGCTTTATTTTCAATAAATTAAGTCATAAAGAGAAAATATCCTAGATCAAATAGAATATAGTGCAGCCTGCAGTTGGAACGGGACGTTACCCTTCTGCAAAAGGCACGATAAAAGAGCCGCTAAAACAAGCGTTGCAGCGCAGACAGGAGATTCTACTCTTTCCTCTCAGTGTAAAACTCTGTGATGTTTAATAGGAAACAACTCTGCAGCCTTGCTTGAACATCAGTGCAGCGTTGCTACAGCAGATATTTCCCTGGGAATGTTTATCTGCATAGAGCACTGATGCTGATTTAACTCAGTACCTGCAACTAAAGACCAGAACATTCTGCTGCATCTATGAGACGGCCATGCTTTCACAGCCGTGCACGTTGCTGGTCGGAGGTCTGGGACTGTGTTGAAACCACAGCCAGGACTGTGATTAAACAGAGCCAGGTTTTACTAACTGATGTCTGATGTCTTTAAACACACCCATCATTTGCAAAGCTCAGTAAAACAAATTCCAGCTCCTACAAAGTAACTTCAGTCCGGCCTGTGAAGAGTTCATCCAGGTCACCTCCAGTCTGGAATCCAACAAAATACAACCAATAAAGGTGCAAAAGGCTGAAGCAGACATGGGGTATTTCTGATCATAGACAATGGAGACAAGCTGAGCTGAGCTCAAGGAGGCCAAACTCTGGCCCTCGAGTTCTGCTTTCCTGGGGGGTTTAGTTGTTTTATGGCTCCATCACACCTGATTCAAATCAAATAGATCCAACAGCTTCTTGTCCACTTCTTCACAATGTCTGACTACTATCCTGGCGGGAACATAAAGGTGAAATGAAAAGGATGCTGCTGCGTCGTATCATTGCTGCTGTGCAGATGCTGGATGGCATGAGCCATGAATGTGATGAAGAGAAGTTCTGATCAAGCTCAAAAATACAAATCAGAGCAACTCTTCTCTACCTACACGGTTGATAGATTTATGATATGCAGGGGTAGATCTAGAAAAGATCTGATAAGGCGTCCAGACAGGTGATTAATTCTTTAAGGCCTAGAATACAGCAAATATTTAGCTGGTTATTATAACTTAAGTGCTAATCAGATGGTACATTTGTAAAATCTGCAAATTAATTAAACGCTTAAACACAAAAAACTAAAAATGTAAGTCACCTGGACAGGACTGAAAAAACACTATCTAACCTATTCTATGCTATTGGGTGGTGAAAATGTCTACCAAACCTAACTGGCATCTGTCCCTCAGCTCCTAACCCCTCTACGCTCTCAAACGCTTGGAGGCTTGTAAACGCTACGAAGTGAGCGCCTGCTCGGCTGGCAAGCGGTTTCTGAAATGGGTTTTTTCAAAATGTTGCAAATGTAGCTTCAAACCATTTTCCAGGATCTTCTTCCCTGCTTTCAGGATGCATTCACATCAGGATGGTTCGCTAGACTCGGTCCGGTCGGGGACTCGGTCCGGTCGGGGACTCGGTCCGGTCGGGGACACGGTCCGGTCGGGGGCACGGTCCGGTCGGGGGCACGGTCCGGTCGGGGGCACGGTCCGGTCGGGGACTCGGTCCGGTCGGGGACTCGGTCCGGTCGGGGGCACGGTCCGGTCGGGGGCACGGTCCGGTCGGGGGCACGGTCCGGTCGGGGGCACGGTCCGGTCGGGGACTCGGTCCGGCCGGGGACTCGGTCCGGCCGGGGACACGGTCCGGCCGGGGACTCGGTCCGGCCGGGGACTCGGTCCGGTCGGGGACACGGTCCGGTCGGGGACTCGGTCCGGTCGGGGACACGGTCCGGTCGGGGACTCGGTCCGGTCGGGGACTCGGTCCGGCCGTGGACACGGTCCGGCCGGGGACTCGGTCCGGTCGGGGACTCGGTCCGGTCGGGGACACGGTCCGGTCGGGGACTCGGTCCGGTCGGGGACACGGTCCGGTCGGGGACTCGGTCCGGTCGGGGACTCGGTCCGGCCGTGGACACGGTCCGGCCGGGGACTCGGTCCGGCCGGGGACACGGTCCGGTCGGGGACACGGTCCGGTCGGGGACTCGGTCCGGTCGGGGACTCGGTCCGGTCGGGGACACGGTCCGGTCGGGGACTCGGTCCGGTCGGGGACCCGGTCCAGCTGTAGGGGGGTGTATCCATGCGGACCGTGATCACGCTACACTTTGGTCAAACCAGCCAAACCATTAGAATAATATCTCCCCATTCCCACCAGAGGTGGCGCTGCACTAGTATTTAGCAGAAGAGAGGACCAGACCGGCGTGAAGAAGAAAACTGTTTCCTCCACCTGCCAGTTAAACATGGAGACCAAACTATGGCTGTTTTGGGTTTTTATTGTGTCTTATGCAAGTATCCTGCAGAAATCCACTGCAACAATGGACGCAGTATGAACACCAGACGAGGCAGAGGACCCTTAACGCCATCGCTATGGATTTACCCACAATGCAACGCTACACCACATGCAGGAAGGGACTTGGTTTGTAGTCCGCTTCCTGGATTCGATCTGCTTGGAACGGACTGAGACCTGCATTTGTAGGGGGACTGAGTCGCTTCTTTGGTCTGAATCAGATTTCATTTGGCGCGTTCACATTTCCCCAAATGCAACTTTCCCAGCAAGCGGACTCGGATTCAGATCAGAACGGCGGATGTGAACGTGTCCTTAAAGAGGGAAGTGCATCCAGCTACAACTGAATATGCTGATGTGAAACAGGAAGTGTTGAGCAGGTTTATATTCTAATGAGATAAAAAGTTCTACTATAATGTAATGTTTGCTCAGTCCCTTCTAACATTGTTGTAAGTGAGCAGAGAGACAGAGTGCTGCATGTAGGAACTGGACTCGTTATGAATGAAACATCTCAGGGCTGCTGCTGATACTGGCTCTCTGTGGCAGTGTAGAAGTCCTCCAGGACGCTCTGCAGGTAATCAAAGGTGGGACGGTCCTCAGGTTTGTTCTTCCAGCACTCCAGCATGATTTCGTAGAGTTCGGTGGGACAGCTGTCCAGACGCTGCATGCGGTAGCCCTTCTCCAGGGAGCGGATCACCTCTGGGTTGGTCATTCCTGAAAGAGCAGAAACATGGACATTAATATGGAGCTACATTAAACCCCGCGAAGAAGGTCTGGTTTTAGCTGCTGAACATCCAACATGTTTTAGGGGTCTCTGCTCCACCTGAGCTCCTGATTGCTCCTCGTCGTCACCTCCTTCCTGCTCTACTGAAACCCTCTCTTGTTCCTGTTTCCCTGCCAGATGGTCAGCAGAGCTTCTCATGTTGGAAACCAGAGTTCTGTCCTGTCTCCAGACTCCTGTCATCGACCCAGTCTTGTTCCCTGGGTTTATCTGGACTTGCCTGGCCCCTGTCGGATCCTTCTCGTCCGGTGTTTTGCCGGGGCTTTGACCCCTGCTCTGAAAGACCCTGAAGTCTTGCCTTGTCCGACTGGATCACTAGTCTGACCTCTGCCCCATGCCTGTCAACAACTCCGTCTCCTGGATTCCACCAGCTTTTCAGGAGCCAACCGCCTCCCTGCTGGACCAGACCCTGTCTTCCTCCTGAACTTACACCGTTTAAAGACACCTTGCTTGGTGAAGACATTGCTTTGTGTGTGTGGCTGAATTTCCCTGAATGATACCTGATTATATTCACACTGTTTGGGTACTCAGTTCAGTTGGGGGGGTGCAACATTAATCCGACTGAGATTGCATTCATGCTGTACTTCTCAAATTAATTGGCCCTTTTAAAGACGTTTCAGTCTCCACCAGAGGCAGGAAAACCTGGATCTGGTTTAAGCTGATCAGGTTCTAGTGGTCAATCCATACGCTGCATCAGTAGCTCCATTTAAGTGTTCTGACCACTTTATTTTTCGACCTACGACAGCAGGAGATCCAGAAGAGGGGTTGTTGTTTTGGTTTTATGCAACAGTTGATTCTGCAATGATGGAAAGAAAGAAAATGGTACCGACTGTTCCGACACACACCGAGCCACTCCTTGGAACAGGGCTGTAGAGTAGGTTAACATCTGGGGTTTCATTTAAAGAATTGACTGATCTGATGTTTGCACGCTGTCTTCTTGGAGTCATGTGACTGTCTGACTTTCTGGGACTGATCATATTTAACAGCACTGTTTTCACGTGCTACAGATGGCTAGTGTGCTTACCAGGGTACGGGGTGCGTCCATAACTGATAATCTCAGTCAGCAGGATGCCGAAGGACCAGACGTCAGATTTGATGGTGAAAGAGCCGTAGTTGATGGCTTCAGGGGCAGTCCACTTTATAGGGAATTTGGCTCCTGGTTATGAAGTGAAATACAAGACTCAGTCATTCATATTAATGTGAGAAAAACAGCAATGATGTTTTTATCCAACAGGAAAATCTGTTATAGGAGAAAACTGGCAAACACAGATGAGTTGAGATACCTGAGCATTAATGAAGTAACTTTAGGTGTTTTACTGACAACAGTTAATCCCAACTACTGAACCGGGATGTGGGACAGCTAACACATCACCAGCAGAGTTAAAGGACCCATTTTTATTAATGTTGACTACTTATTTTGTGTCAAATAAACAAATAAACATGTTTTACTACAAATTCAGTCCTGATTAGTATCCATCAATGGGGGCTGAGTCAGTGGCCGTTTCTACATAAACGGGTCAAAAGAATCTTTTCATTGTTTTATCTGCCTCTCTACATCCCCGCCTCCACCTCAGGTAAAGCCTCCGTCACTCTCCTCTCCACCCACTCTGGTATTTGGAGACTCAGCAGTGATGAACTAACAGTTTTTCCTCATAACCCTGTTCTGTCTGATCATTTTTTTAAATAACTTTTGAGTTTACTTTACTTGACTGCAAAATGGTTGAGAAGAAAATTCATTCTAGTCGATGTTTGTCAGATCGTGTTAACAAATTTAAGAAGTCTATTTCAGCAGTACTTCCTACAATACCATGTGTTCATATAACAGAAAAAATCCATTGATGAATGTGCTGATAGAGTCAAAGCATTAATGTATATAAGCTCTTCTCAAGAAGAGAACCAATCAGAAGACACTGCTTGGTTTAATTCACAGCTTCCACATTAAAACAGACATCAAGATGTTTGGAAAGAAAAAGGCTTCATCTTCATGAGTCTCACATAGTTAATAGTCAATATATTAGTCAATATATCTGTCCTGGAACTGATCAATTCATCTCTATTAATAGGATATGCCCCTCAATACTTTACAACAGCTGTAACCAAACCTTTACTTTATAAACCAACTCTGGATCCAGTTTCAACCCAACTATGTTCCCATCAGAAACAATGTGAAGAGTTCCACTCAGGATTTAGAGCTCATCACAACACAGAGACAGACCATCTGGAAGTCACTAATGATCTTCTCATGGCCTCAGATAAAGGACTTCTGTCTGGACTCATTATTTTAGATCTCAGTGCTGCATTCGACACTATTGATCACAATATTCTGCTACAGAGGCTGGAACATGTTATTGGGATTAAAGGGACCGCATTAGACTGGTTCCAGTCATATTTATCTGATAGATTTCAGTTTGTAAATGTAAATGACGAGTCTTCCTCACACACCAGGGTAAGTCATGGAGTTCCTCAGGGTTCTGTAGTTGGACCAATACTTTTCACATTATACATGCTTCCCTTAGGAAATATCATCAGGCAGCATGGTATAAATGTTCATTGCTATGCGGATGACACTCAGATCTACCTCTCCATGAAGCCAGATGAAACCAATCAGTTTCTTAGATTACAAAGATGTCTTACAGACATCAAGACCTGGATGACTCTGAATTTTCTCCTGTTAACTCACATAGAATGAGGTTTCTGTGTTTGGACCTGAAAAACTCAGTACAACATTGTCCAGCTGTGTAATTAATCTGGATGGCATTAATCTGGCCTCCAGTACCACTGTGAGGAAGCTTGGAGTTCTTCTGGATCAGGATTTGTCCTTCAGCTCACATTTAACGTTTCTAGACGCTTCTTCCAGCTGCATAATATTGCAAACATGAGGGACATCCTGTCTCAGAGAGATGCAGTAAAACTAAGCCATGTCTTTGTAACTTCCAGACAGGATTACTGCAGTTCCTTATTAATGTTCTGTCCCAGAAATGTCCTGAATCGTCTCCATATGATCCAAATAATGCAGCCGGGGTTCTGATGAGAACCAGTGACGACATCAGAGTTCTCCAGTTTTAGTGTCTCTCCATCGGCTCCCCGTTAAATCCAGGAAGGAGTTTATACTTCTTCTCCTCACATATAAACTCTCCATGACCAAGCTCCATCATATAACAATGATCTCAAAGTTCCATATGTTCCAAACGGAGAACTTTGCTCTCAGACTGCAGGCCTACCTCTGGTTCAAGAGTCTCTAAGAGTAGGATGGGAGGAAGACTACGATGGGAGGAAGACTAGGATGGGGAGGAAGACTAGGATGAGGAGGAAGAGTAGGATGAGGAGGAAGAGTAGGATGAGGAGGAAGAGTAGGATGAGGAGGAAGAGTAGGATGGGGAGGAAGAGTAGGATGAGGAGGAAGAGTAGGATGGGGAGGAAGACTAGGATGGGGAGGAAGAGTAGGATGAGGAGGAAGAGTAGGATGAGGAGGAAGAGTAGGATGAGGAGGAAGAGTAGGATGAGGAGGAAGAGTAGGATGGGGAGGAAGAGTAGGATGAGGAGGAAGAGTAGGATGGGGAGGAAGACTAGGATGGGAGGAAGAGTAGGATGGGGAGGAAGAGTAGGATGAGGAGGAAGAGTAGGATGAGGAGGAAGAGTAGGATGGGGAGGAAGAGTAGGATGAGGAGGAAGAGTAGGATGAGGAGGAAGAGTAGGATGGGAGGAAGAGTAGGATGGGGAGGAAGAGTAGGATGGGAGGAAGAGTAGGATGGGGAGGAAGAGTAGGATGGGAGGAAGAGTAGGATGGGGAGGAAGAGTAGGATGGGAGGAAGAGTAGGATGAGGAGGAAGAGTAGGATGGGAGGAAGAGTAGGATGGGGAGGAAGAGTAGGATGGGAGGAAGAGTAGGATGAGGAGGAAGAGTAGGATGGGAGGAAGAGTAGGATGGGAGGAAGAGTAGGATGGGGAGGAAGAGTAGGATGGGGAGGAAGAGTAGGATGGGGAAGAAGAGTAGGATGAGGAGGAAGAGTAGGATGGGAGGAAGAGTAGGATGAGGAGGAAGAGTAGGATGGGAGGAAGAGTAGGATGGGGAGGAAGAGTAGGATGGGGAGGAAGAGTAGGATGGGGAGGAAGAGTAGGATGAGGAGGAAGAGTAGGATGAGGAGGAAGAGTAGGATGGGGAGGAAGAGTAGGATGAGGAGGAAGAGTAGGATGGGGAGGAAGAGTAGGATGGGGAGGAAGAGTAGGATGGGGAGGAAGAGTAGGATGAGGAGGAAGAGTAGGATGGGAGGAAGAGTAGGATGGGGAGGAAGAGTAGGATGAGGAGGAAGAGTAGGATGGGAGGAAGAGTAGGATGGGAGGAAGAGTAGGATGGGGAGGAAGAGTAGGATGGGGAGGAAGAGTAGGATGGGGAAGAAGAGTAGGATGAGGAGGAAGAGTAGGATGGGGAGGAAGAGTAGGATGGGGAGGAAGAGTAGGATGGGGAGGAAGAGTAGGATGGGGAGGAAGAGTAGGATGAGGAGGAAGAGTAGGATGGGGAAGAAGAGTAGGATGAGGAGGAAGAGTAGGATGAGGAGGAAGAGTAGGATGAGGAGGAAGAGTAGGATGGGGAAGAAGAGTAGGATGGGGAGGAAGAGTAGGATGGGGAGGAAGAGTAGGATGAGGAGGAAGAGTAGGATGGGGAGGAAGAGTAGGATGGGAGGAAGAGTAGGATGAGGAGGAAGAGTAGGATGGGAGGAAGAGTAGGATGGGGAGGAAGAGTAGGATGAGGAGGAAGAGTAGGATGAGGAGGAAGAGTAGGATGGGGAGGAAGAGTAGGATGGGAGGAAGAGTAGGATGAGGAGGAAGAGTAGGATGAGGAGGAAGAGTAGGATAAGGAGGAAGAGTAGGATGGGAGGAAGAGTAGGATGGGGAGGAAGAGTAGGATGGGGAGGAAGAGTAGGATGAGGAGGAAGAGTAGGATGGGGAGGAAGAGTAGGATGAGGAGGAAGAGTAGGATGAGGAGGAAGAGTAGGATGAGGAGGAAGAGTAGGATGGGGAGGAAGAGTAGGATGGGAGGAAGAGTAGGATGGGGAGGAAGAGTAGGATGAGGAGGAAGAGTAGGATGAGGAGGAAGAGTAGGATGAGGAGGAAGAGTAGGATGGGGAGGAAGAGTAGGATGGGAGGAAGAGTAGGATGGGGAGGAAGAGTAGGATGAGGAGGAAGAGTAGGATGGGAGGAAGAGTAGGATGAGGAGGAAGAGTAGGATGGGGAGGAAGAGTAGGATGGGAGGAAGAGTAGGATGAGGAGGAAGAGTAGGATGGGAGGAAGAGTAGGATGAGGAGGAAGAGTAGGATGGGGAGGAAGAGTAGGATGGGAGGAAGAGTAGGATGAGGAGGAAGAGTAGGATGAGGAGGAAGAGTAGGATGGGAGGAAGAGTAGGATGAGGAGGAAGAGTAGGATGGGGAGGAAGAGTAGGATGGGAGGAAGAGTAGGATGAGGAGGAAGAGTAGGATGAGGAGGAAGAGTAGGATGGGAGGAAGAGTAGGATGGGGAGGAAGAGTAGGATGGGGAGGAAGAGTAGGATGAGGAGGAAGAGTAGGATGGGGAGGAAGAGTAGGATGAGGAGGAAGAGTAGGATGGGGAGGAAGAGTAGGATGAGGAGGAAGAGTAGGATGGGGAGGAAGAGTAGGATGGGGAGGAAGAGTAGGATGAGGAGGAAGAGTAGGATGAGGAGGAAGAGTAGGATGGGGAGGAAGAGTAGGATGGGGAGGAAGAGTAGGATGAGGAGGAAGAGTAGGATGAGGAGGAAGAGTAGGATGGGAGGAAGAGTAGGATGGGGAGGAAGAGAAGGATGAGGAGGAAGAGTAGGATGAGGAGGAAGAGTAGGATGGGGAGGAAGAGTAGGATGAGGAGGAAGAGTAGGATGAGGAGGAAGAGTAGGATGGGGAGGAAGAGTAGGATGGGGAGGAAGAGTAGGATGGGGAGGAAGAGTAGGATGGGGAGAAAGAGTAGGATGGGAGGAAGAGTAGGATGGGGAGGAAGAGTAGGATGGGGAGAAAGAGTAGGATGGGAGGAAGAGTAGGAGGAGGAAGAGTAGGATGAGGAGGAAGAGTAGGATGGGGAGGAAGAGTAGGATGGGGAGGAAGAGTAGGATGAGGAGGAAGAGTAGGATGAGGAGGAAGAGTAGGATGGGGAGGAAGAGTAGGATGGGGAGGAAGAGTAGGATGAGGAGGAAGAGTAGGATGGGAGGAAGAGTAGGATGAGGAGGAAGAGTAGGATGGGGAGGAAGAGTAGGATGGGGAGGAAGAGTAGGATGAGGAGGAAGAGTAGGATGAGGAGGAAGAGTAGGATGGGAGGAAGAGTAGGATGGGGAGGAAGAGTAGGATGGGGAGGAAGAGTAGGATGAGGAGGAAGAGTAGGATGAGGAGGAAGAGTAGGATGGGGAGGAAGAGTAGGATGAGGAGGAAGAGTAGGATGGGGAGGAAGAGTAGGATGGGGAGGAAGAGTAGGATGAGGAGGAAGAGTAGGATGGGGAGGAAGAGTAGGATGGGGAGGAAGAGTAGGATGAGGAGGAAGAGTAGGATGGGGAGGAAGAGTAGGATGGGGAGGAAGAGTAGGATGGGAGGAAGAGTAGGATGGGGAGGAAGAGTAGGATGGGGAAGAAGAGTAGGATGAGGAGGAAGAGTAGGATGGGAGGAAGAGTAGGATGGGGAGGAAGAGTAGGATGAGGAGGAAGAGTAGGATGGGGAGGAAGAGTAGGATGAGGAGGAAGAGTAGGATGAGGAGGAAGAGTAGGATGGGAGGAAGAGTAGGATGGGGAGGAAGAGTAGGATGAGGAGGAAGAGTAGGATGGGAGGAAGAGTAGGATGGGGAGGAAGAGTAGGATGGGGAGGAAGAGTAGGATGAGGAGGAAGAGTAGGATGGGGAAGAAGAGTAGGATGAGGAGGAAGAGTAGGATGGGGAGGAAGAGTAGGATGGGGAGGAAGAGTAGGATGGGGAGGAAGAGTAGGATGAGGAGGAAGAGTAGGATGGGGAGGAAGAGTAGGATGGGGAGGAAGAGTAGGATGAGGAGGAAGAGTAGGATGGGGAGGAAGAGTAGGATGGGGAGGAAGAGTAGGATGAGGAGGAGAGTAGGATGAGGAGGAAGAGTAGGATGAGGAGGAAGAGTAGGATGGGGAGGAAGAGTAGGATGGGGAGGAAGAGTAGGATGGGGAGGAAGAGTAGGATGAGGAGGAAGAGTAGGATGGGGAGGAAGAGTAGGATGAGGAGGAAGAGTAGGATGAGGAGGAAGAGTAGGATGGGGAGGAAGAGTAGGATGGGGAGGAAGAGTAGGATGAGGAGGAAGAGTAGGATGGGAGGAAGAGTAGGATGGGGAGGAAGAGTAGGATGAGGAGGAAGAGTAGGATGGGGAAGAAGAGTAGGATGAGGAGGAAGAGTCGGATGGGGAGGAAGAGTAGGATGAGGAGGAAGAGTAGGATGGGAGGAAGAGTAGGATGGGGAGGAAGAGTAGGATGAGGAGGAAGAGTAGGATGAGGAGGAAGAGTAGGATGAGGAGGAAGAGTAGGATGGGGAGGAAGAGTAGGATGGGGAGGAAGAGTAGGATGAGGAGGAAGAGTAGGATGGGGAGGAAGAGTAGGATGAGGAGGAAGAGTAGGATGGGGAGGAAGAGTAGGATGAGGAGGAAGAGTAGGATGGGGAGGAAGAGTAGGATGAGGAGGAAGAGTAGGATGGGGAGGAAGAGTAGGATGAGGAGGAAGAGTAGGATGAGGAGGAAGAGTAGGATGGGGAGGAAGAGTAGGATGGGGAGGAAGAGTAGGATGGGGAGGAAGAGTAGGATGGGAGGAAGAGTAGGATGGGGAGGAAGAGTAGGATGAGGAGGAAGAGTAGGATGGGGAGGAAGAGTAGGATGGGAGGAAGAGTAGGATGAGGAGGAAGAGTAGGATGAGGAGGAAGAGTAGGATGGGGAGGAAGAGTAGGATGGGAGGAAGAGTAGGATGAGGAGGAAGAGTAGGATGGGAGGAAGAGTAGGATGGGAGGAAGAGTAGGATGGGGAGGAAGAGTAGGATGAGGAGGAAGAGTAGGATGAGGAGGAAGAGTAGGATGAGGAGGAAGAGTAGGATGAGGAGGAAGAGTAGGATGGGAGGAAGAGTAGGATGAGGAGGAAGAGTAGGATGGGAGGAAGAGTAGGATGGGAGGAAGAGTAGGATGAGGAGGAAGAGTAGGATGAGGAGGAAGAGTAGGATGGGAGGAAGAGTAGGATGAGGAGGAAGAGTAGGATGAGGAGGAAGAGTAGGATGAGGAGGAAGAGTAGGATGGGGAGGAAGAGTAGGATGGGAGGAAGAGTAGGATGAGGAGGAAGAGTAGGATGGGGAGGAAGAGTAGGATGGGGAGGAAGAGTAGGATGAGGAGGAAGAGTAGGATGAGGAGGAAGAGTAGGATGGGAGGAAGAGTAGGATGAGGAGGAAGAGTAGGATGGGGAGGAAGAGTAGGATGAGGAGGAAGAGTAGGATGAGGAGGAAGAGTAGGATGAGGAGGAAGAGTAGGATGGGAGGAAGAGTAGGATGGGGAGGAAGAGTAGGATGAGGAGGAAGAGTAGGATGGGGAGGAAGAGTAGGATGAGGAGGAAGAGTAGGATGGGGAGGAAGAGTAGGATGAGGAGGAAGAGTAGGATGAGGAGGAAGAGTAGGATGGGGAGGAAGAGTAGGATGGGGAGGAAGAGTAGGATGGGGAGGAAGAGTAGGATGAGGAGGAAGAGTAGGATGGGGAGGAAGAGTAGGATGGGGAGGAAGAGTAGGATGGGGAGGAAGAGTAGGATGAGGAGGAAGAGTAGGATGGGAGGAAGAGTAGGATGAGGAGGAAGAGTAGGATGGGAGGAAGAGTAGGATGGGGAGGAAGAGTAGGATGGGGAAGAAGAGTAGGATGGGGAGGAAGAGTAGGATGGGGAGGAAGAGTAGGATGAGGAGGAAGAGTAGGATGAGGAGGAAGAGTAGGATGAGGAGGAAGAGTAGGATGGGAGGAAGAGTAGGATGGGGAGGAAGAGTAGGATGGGAGGAAGAGTAGGATGGGAGGAAGAGTAGGATGGGAGGAAGAGTAGGATGAGGAGGAAGAGTAGGATGAGGAGGAAGAGTAGGATGGGGAGGAAGAGTAGGATGGGGAGGAAGAGTAGGATGGGAGGAAGAGTAGGTAAGTCTCTAACAGGTTCCATTCCTTATGTAGTGACATCCCCATGGCTGGTCAGGATGCCTCCTGGACCTCCCTGGTGAGGTGTTCCTGGCTTGTCCCTCTGGGAGGAGACCCCGGGGAAGACCCAGGACATGCTGGAGGGATTATATCTCTCGGCTGGCCTGGGAACGCCTCGGGATCCCCCCGCAGAGTTGGTAAATGTGGCTGGGGAAGCACCTTGCTCCTTTCTCCTTCAGGACAATGGCCGAATCCACTAACGTGGAGAAGGTCACTGGCTGGAGCCACTACCGGGAGAATGGCTATTTCCTTTTGTCCCAAAAAGAAACGTGTCACATCCACCCATATGAACACACATTCTCTGAAAAGTGGAGCAAGTAGGTGAGAGAAGAAACAGAATTTCTTGGGCTCATACGAGATATGTAGATACGTGCATGTGACAGTTAAGTTCAACAGGCTGAACTTATTTTATATTTGTAACTTGTGTTTTAGGGCCTTCTAGATGGAAACGAGCTTTGAGCTTCAATCTGGTACGAAGCAGATTTTCTTTGTGACCAAGCCCAATACACTGTTCAATAAACTAAACTAAAAACAGCGAATATTGGCATCCTTGTTCAGACATGAGTCAACATCCTAAAACTCCTGAGAGGTTTTTCTGTCACAAATTATCTGACACGCTCTCAAATCTCACATTGAGGGAACGAGGAATGTTTTGCATTTTCACCGTGCCTCCTTTTATCTTTCAGCATTTTACCACTGAAGCTGTTCCAGCGAGTGGAGAGTCCTACCTTCTCTGGCTGTGTACTCATTGTCTTCAATGATACGAGCGAGGCCAAAGTCAGCGATTTTGCAGACTAAAGCCTTATTGACCAGGATGTTGGCGGCTCGCAGGTCTCTGTGGATGTAATTCTTTTGCTCGATGTAAGCCATGCCCTCGGCAATCTAGACAAAAAAAACAAAGATCAATGAACATTTCTGCTCTGATGGTAATCTCTTTCTTTTAGCTCCTGCTAGTTATCAAACTGTTTGATCAGCTATGGTACGATGGTATCAAAAATGTAAGCTATGGTAGCTTAACCCCCTCCTCATCAGTTCAGATGGAGGGCTGTTGGGTCATCATAGAGGAGCTAACGATGAAAAGTCTTCTCCAGAACGTGCAGTTCTCTGACTTTTAAGTTAGTTTCAACATATTGCACTGGGGTGTTGTCTGGCTACAGCTGGGTGGCGGCCTGGGGGTCCTGGCTCTCCACTGGTGTTAGCCGGGCCCTTTGCTTCATTGGTCTTTGGGCCCTAAGAGGTCAATGCCCGACGGGAAGGCCTTTGCCAGTCTGGGCCCATCGGGGCCTGTTCCCCTGACTGCAGGGGGCTCTGGGGGCTCTCTCTGCCAGCTACCGGGTATATGCATAGTTGGCTATGGAGTGGGGTGGTTGTAGTCTGTGCTCGACCTCCTGGCCTGCCTCTGACCTTTGTGTAGGCGGGGTCTTATTGGCATGATCTTCGAACACTTCAACTTTTTTCTGTATGCTGGCTGGCGGTCACTGTGTTGTCAGCATGCAGAAAGGGTTAGTTGTGTGTGTTTCATTTTCCAAACCGCTTAATCCAGTTCAGGGTGGCGGGAAGCTGGAGCCTATCCCAGCTGGCTTTGGGTGGAAGGCAGGGTACACCCTGGACAGCTCGCTGGTCCATCACAGGGACAAACAGAGACAAACAACCACACACACTCACTCCTACAGGCAAGTTAGAGCAGCCAGTTAACCTAACATCATGTCTGGACAGCGGGAGGAAGTCGGAGAACCCGGAGAGAACCCACACATACACGGGGAGAACATGCAGACTCCACACAGAAAGACCACTGTCCAGACCTAGTCCCAGCTGAGGATCAAACCAGCGACCTTCTTGCTGTGAGAACACAGGCTGAACAACATGAATTATATTTATCTTGTTCCTCTCTGGAGCTTTTGTTTACTTTGTCCTCCTGCAGGTGGACCAGAAGTTGTCCCAGTGGTCCAGGATCTGTCGTTAGCTTGGGTGTTTTCTATGTGGTGTTCTTCTGCCTCTCTGTTCTCCTTCTACTTTCTTTTCACTCTTTCGGTCCTTTTTCTATCTTTCCCACTTAGCAATACTATGTAAACTCTGTGATACAAACACTTTTTTAAAATGAAAAATAAAATAAGATTCGGAACATCAAGGGGACTCATCTATAGAGGGCCTCCTGGTACAACACAACCCCCACACAATCATTCTGCCAGCTTCAGTGCTGGTCAGGGAAAGGTTTTAGACGCACACACACTCACGCATGCACACACACACTATGAAAAGACTGTCGGGAGGTGGTTTCATGGTTCATTTCATTAATAAACCAATAAAAACTTCTTGAGATAAAGTTCTTAACCTGTTCACTGTATTGTTGTTTATTCCTTTTTTAAAAAAGATAAAAATAACCAAACAACATCAATCATATAGGAATAAATAACAGAAAGTTATGAGGAAAGGACAGTGGATTTACAACTCAAAATGCAGATCAAGTCGCACTAGGTTCAGATTTCCATAAGAGAAATTAACGGGTCGGGTTTGGTCATTTCAATGAATTTGGGGGGTTTGGATAAAACTGGACTTCTGGTTTTCTGAATGCCTGCTCTTGGCTTTGTTTTTCATTCCAAATAATAATCTACCTCCCTTCCTTCTTCGTGCTTTATTGCGGTTGGCAGACATCACTTTCTGATTGGTCGATGGATGGTTAGTTTGTGAGTGACAGCCCTGGCCATCAGGCGCATGTGAATGGTGTTCTTCCTGCACCAAACGGATCATATGATCCCTGGAAGTGGACCAGAGTCCAGTTAAAGAGGCCCAAACTGCAGCAGTGTGAATGTGTTGTATTTTGAACCTTGTTTCACTTAATATGCACAAGTTGTCTTTCATGCAAAGAATTTTGTATTGATTTGGTAAGAAAAATGTTTCATAAATAATGTTTGATTTGATTTAATTCACATATTCTGACCTGAGCAGAGAAGTCGATTAGCTTTGGGAGCTGGACCCGGTTTCCTTCATCACTCTTTAAGAAGTCTAGTAAACTCCCTGCAAGCACACAAACATTCTGTCACACACAGGTAGAAATCTACATCAGAAACAATAAAACCCAAACAAGATTATAAAAAGCTACAGAACGTAAATTGAACAATATTTTCCTTGACGTGGTTTAAAGTGAACACAGGCAGAAACCTTTCTCCATGAACTCAGTGATGATGTAGATGGGCTCCTCTTTGGTGACCACGGCGTTTAGTCGGACCAACTTGTCGTGCTGGAGGCTCTTCATCAGGTTGGCCTCCATCATGAAGGCCTCCACCGACATGCTTCCTGGCTTCATGGTTTTCACCGCCACCTTGGTGTGTTTGTTGTAGGTAGCTGGAAACAAAACGTGTTGCTGAACGTTTCTGTGATCAGGCACCTCCTCTGATGAAGTGCAGCCTTCTCACCCATCCAGACTTCTCCGAACTGGCCGGCTCCAAGCCTCTTTTCCAGCTTTAGGGAGGATCTCGGGATTTCCCAGGCGTCCTTCTCCCAGGGTTTTTCAGGTTTGGGGCTCAGACATGGGACGGTCAGGGTTTGACAGAGCCCGTCTCCCTGCTCTGATAACAACACAAGAAATATTCCATCACTAACATGGAAAGGTTCAGCCATAATGAGACGAATTAAGGCTCAAACGGACAGTGTTCAGTGACTGGAGAGGTAGAGGATTCCCAGTTTGCTGCTGGAATTTCCATCCCGACTCAATGTGAGAATAGTTTAGCAGTAATGAAACAACATGCAGCCTCTTGTTGTTTAAAACCCAGAAAATGCTCCTCTTACTCTTGTAATGGCCGACAAGCTCCTGCAGGTTGATGAAGGTGATGCGAGGGGAGATGTAGAATCCTCCATTGTCCAACGTTCGGATTTTATAATGTTTAACGGTGTCACCAGAGTGTGCATCCATGTCCCGGACGGACAGAGAGTAGCTGCCTGTTGGGAAACAAACAAGCAGGAGTTCCCGTCAAAGCAAGCCGTGACAACGCTTTGTTCAGAAACTGTGATTTTTTTGTTAGTGTTAAATATGAAACTTCGGGGTTCAGTTGGGTTTGTTTCTAGTGTTCTGGTTGTTTTCAGGCTGTAAAAGTTGTTCATTTTCATAGACTAGAAGGGTGGTGAAAAGGTGAACAGGGGGAAACAGGTGAACAGGGGGAAACAGGTGAACAGGTGAACAGGGGGAAACAGGTGAACAGGTGAACAGGGGGAAACAGGTGAACAGGTGAACAGGGGGAAACAGGTGAACAGGTGAACAGGGGGAAACAGGTGAACAGGTGAACAGTGGGAAACAGGTGAACAGGTGGAAACAGGTGAACAGGTGAACAGGTGAACAGGGGGAAACAGGTGAACAGGTGAACAGGGGGAAACAGGTGAACAGGTGAAACAGGTGAAACAGGTGAACAGGGGGAAACAGGTGAACAGGTGAACAGGTGAACAGTGGGAAACAGGTGAACAGGTGGAAACAGGTGAAACAGGTGAACAGGTGAAACAGGTGAAACAGGTGAACAGGTGAAACAGGTGAACAGGTGAACAGGTGGAAACAGGTGAACAGGTGAAACAGGTGAACAGGTGAAACAGGTGAACAGGGGGAAACAGGTGAACAGGTGAAACAGGTGAACAGGGGAAACAGGTGAAACAGGTGAACAAGGGGAAACAGGTGAACAGGTGAAAAAAGGTGAACAGGTGAAACAGGTGAAACAGGTGGAAACAGGTGAACAGGTGGAAACAGGTAAACAGGTGAAACAGGTGAACAGGTGAACAGGTAGAAACAGGTGAACAGGTGGAAACAGGTGAACTGGTGAAACAGGTGAACAGGTGAAACAGGTGAAACAGGTAAACAGGTGAAACAGGTAAACAGGTGAACAGGTGAAACAGGTGAACAGGTGAACAGGTGGAAACAGGTGAACAGGTGAACAGGGGGAAACAGGTGAACAGGGGGAAACAGGTGAACAGGTGGAAACAGGTGAACAGGTGAACAGGTGGAAACAGGTGAACAGGTGAAACAGGTGAAAAGGGGGAAACAGGTGAACAGGTGAAACAGGTGAACAGGGGGAAACATGTGAAAAGGTGAAACAGGTGGAAACAGGTGAACAGGTGGAAACAGGTGAACAGGTGGAAACAGGTGAAAAGGTGAAACAGGTGAACAGGTGAAAAGGTGGAAACAGGTGAACAGGTGAAACAGGTGAACAGGGGGAAACAGGTGAAACAGGTGAACAGGGGGAAACAGGTGAACAGGTGAAACAGGTGAACAGGGGGAAACAGGTGAAACAGGTGAAACAGGTGAACAGGGGAAAAAAGGTGAACAGGTGAAACAGGTGAACAGGTGGAAACAGGTGAACAGGTGAAACAGGTGAAACAGGTGAACAGGTGAAACAGGGAAACAGGTGAACAGGTGGAAACAGGTGAACAGGTGAACAGGTGGAAACAGGTGAACAGGTGAAACAGGTGAAACCGGTAAACAGGTGAAACAGGTGAACAGGTGAAACAGGTGAACAGGGGGAAACAGGTGAACAGGGGAAACAGGTAAACAGGTGAACAGGTGAACAGGTGAACAGGTGGAAACAGGTAAACAGGTGAAACAGGTGAACAGGTGGAAACAGGTGAACAGGGGAAACAGGTGAACAGGTGAAACAGGTGAACAGGTGGAAACAGGTGAACAGGTGAACAGGTGAAACAGGTGAAACAGGTAAAGAGGTGAACAGGTGAACAGGTGAAAGGGGGAAACAGGTGAACAGGTGAAACAGGTGAACAGGTGAAAGAGGTGAACAGGTGAACAGGGGGAAACAGGTGGAAACAGGTGAACAGGTGGAAACAGGTGAACAGGGGAAACAGGTGAACAGGTGAAACAGGTGAACAGGTGAACAGGTGGAAACAGGTGAAAAGGGGGAAACAGGTGAACAGGTGAACAGGTGGAAACAGGTGAACAGGTGAAACAGGTGAAACAGGTGAACAGGTGAAACAGGTGAACAGGTGAACAGGTGGAAAAAGGTGAACAGGTGGAAACAGGTGAACAGGGGAACAGGTGGAAACAGGTGAACAGGGGGAAACAGGTGAACAGGGGGAAACAGGTGAACAGGGGAAACAGGTGGAAACAGGTGAACAGGTGAACAGGTGAAACAGGTGAACGGGGGAAACAGGTGAACAGGTGGAAACAGGTGAACAGGTGAAACAGGTGAACAGGGGGAAACAGGTGAACAGGTGAAACAGGTGGAAACAGGTGAACAGGTGGAAATAGGTGAACAGGTGGAAACAGGTGAACAGGTGAACAGGTGAAACAGGTGAACAGGTGAACAGGTGGAAACAGGTGAACAGGGGAAACAGGTGAACAGGTGAACAGGTGGAAACAGGTGAACAGGGGGAAACAGGTGAACAGGGGGAAACAGGTGAACAGGTGGAAACAGGTGAAACAGGTAAACAGGTGAACAGGTGAAACAGGTGAACAGGGGGAAACAGGTGAACAGGGGAAACAGGTGAACAGGTGAACAGGTGGAAACAGGTGAACAGGTGAACAGGGGGAAACAGGTGAAAAGGGGGAAACAGGTGAAATGGTGGAAACAGGTGAACAGGGGGAAACAGGTGAACAGGTGAACAGGTGAAACAGGTAAACAGGTGAACAGGTGAACAGGGGAAACAGGTGGAAACAGGTGAACAGGTGAACAGGTGAAACAGGTGAACAGGTGGAAACAGGTGAACAGGTGAAACAGGTGAACAGGGGGAAACAGGTGAACAGGTGAAACAGGTGGAAACAGGTGAACAGGTGGAAATAGGTGAACAGGTGGAAACAGGTGAACAGGTGAACAGGGGGAAACAGGTGAACAGGTGAAACAGGTGAAAAGGTGAACAGGTGGAAACAGGTGAACAGGTGAACAGGTGGAAACAGGTGAACAGGGGGAAACAGGTGAACAGGGGGAAACAGGTGAACAGGTGGAAACAGGTGAACAGGGGGAAACAGGTGAACAGGTGAAACAGGTGAACAGGTGGAAACAGGTGAACAGGTGAACAGGTGGAAAAAGGTGAACAGGTGGAAACAGGTGAACAGGGGAAACAGGTGGAAACAGGTGAACAGGTGAAACAGGTGAACAGGTGAACAGGTGAAACAGGTGAACGGGGGAAACAGGTGAACAGGTGGAAACAGGTGAACAGGTGAAACAGGTGAACAGGGGGAAACAGGTGAACAGGTGAACAGGTGGAAATAGGTGAACAGGTGGAAACAGGTGGAAACAGGTGAACAGGTGAACAGGGGGAAACAGGTGAACAGGTGAACAGGTGGAAACAGGTGAACAGGTGAAACAGGTGAACAGGTGAACAGGTGGAAACAGGTGAACAGGTGGAAACAGGTGAACAGGGGGAAACAGGTGAACAGGGGAAACAGGTAAACAGGTGAACAGGTGAATAGGGGAAACAGGTGAAACAGGTGAACAGGTGGAAACAGGTGAACAGGGGAAACAGGTGAACAGGTGAACAGGTGAAACAGGTGAACAGGTGGAAACAGGTGAACAGGGGGAAACAGGTGAACAGGTGGAAACAGGTGAACAGGTGAACAGGTGGAAACAGGTGAACAGGGGAAACAGGTGAACAGGTGAACAGGTGAAACAGGTGAACAGGTGGAAACAGGTGAACAGGTGGAAACAGGTGAACAGGGGGAAACAGGTGAACAGGTGGAAACAGGTGAACAGGTGGAAACAGGTGAACAGGGGGAAACAGGTGAACAGGTGGAAACAGGTGAACAGGGGGAAACAGGTGAACAGGTGAAACAGGTGAACAGGTGGAAACAGGTGAACAGGTGAACAGGTGGAAAAAGGTGAACAGGGGGAAACAGGTGAACAGGGGAAACAGGTGGAAACAGGTGAACAGGTGAAACAGGTGAACAGGTGAACAGGTGAAACAGGTGAACGGGGGAAACAGGTGAACAGGTGGAAACAGGTGAACAGGTGAAACAGGTGAACAGGGGGAAACAGGTGAACAGGTGAAACAGGTGGAAACAGGTGAACAGGTGGAAATAGGTGAACAGGTGGAAACAGGTGGAAACAGGTGAACAGGTGAACAGGGGGAAACAGGTGAACAGGTGAACAGGTGGAAACAGGTGAACAGGTGAAACAGGTGAACAGGTGAACAGGTGGAAACAGGTGAACAGGTGGAAACAGGTGAACAGGGGGAAACAGGTGAACAGGGGAAACAGGTAAACAGGTGAACAGGTGAATAGGGGAAACAGGTGAAACAGGTGAACAGGTGGAAACAGGTGAACAGGGGAAACAGGTGAACAGGTGAACAGGTGAAACAGGTGAACAGGTGGAAACAGGTGAACAGGGGGAAACAGGTGAACAGGTGGAAACAGGTGAACAGGTGAACAGGTGGAAACAGGTGAACAGGGGAAACAGGTGAACAGGTGAACAGGTGAAACAGGTGAACAGGTGGAAACAGGTGAACAGGTGGAAACAGGTGAACAGGGGGAAACAGGTGAACAGGTGGAAACAGGTGAACAGGTGGAAACAGGTGAACAGGGGGAAACAGGTGAACAGGTGGAAACAGGTGAACAGGGGGAAACAGGTGAACAGGTGAAACAGGTGAACAGGGGGAAACAGGTGAACAGGGGAAACAGGTGAACAGGTGAACAGGTGGAAACAGGTGAACAGGTGAACAGGGGGAAACAGGTGAAAAGGGGGAAACAGGTGAAATGGTGGAAACAGGTGAACAGGGGGAAACAGGTGAACAGGTGAAACGGTGAAACAGGTAAACAGGTGAACAGGTGAACAGGGGAAACAGGTGAACAGGTGAACAGGGGAAACAGGTGGAAACAGGTGAACAGGTGAACAGGTGAAACAGGTGAACAGTGGAAACAGGTGAACAGGGGGAAACAGGTGAACAGGTGAAACAGGTGGAAACAGGTGAACAGGTGGAAATAGGTGAACAGGTGGAAACAGGTGAACAGGTGAACAGGGGGAAACAGGTGAACAGGTGAAACAGGTGAAACAGGTGAACAGGTGGAAACAGGTGAACAGGGGAAACAGGTGAACAGGTGAACAGGTGGAAACAGGTGAACAGGTGGAAACAGGTGAACAGGGGGAAACAGGTGAACAGGTGAAACAGGTGAAACAGGTAAACAGGTGAACAGGTGAAACAGGTGAACAGGGGGAAACAGGTGAACAGGTGAAACAGGTGGAAACAGGTAAACAGGTGAACAGGTGAACAGGTGGAAACAGGTGAACAGGGGAAACAGGTGAACAGGTGAACAGGTGGAAAAAGGTGAACAGGTGAAACAGGTGAACAGGTGGAAACAGGTGAACAGGTGAACAGGGGGAAACAGGTGAAAAGGGGGAAACAGGTGAAATGGTGGAAACAGGTGAACAGGGGGAAACAGGTGAACAGGTGAACAGGTGAAACAGGTGAACAGGTGAACAGGGGGAAAAAGGTGAACAGGTGAAACAGGTGAACAGGGGGAAACAGGTGAACAGGTGAAACAGGTGAACCAGGTAAACAGGTGAACAGGTGAAACAGGTGAACAGGGGGAAACAGGTGAACAGGTGGAAACAGGTGAACAGGTGAACAGGTGGAAACAGGTGAACAGGTGAACAGGGGGAAACAGGTGAAAAGGGGGAAACAGGTGAAATGGTGGAAACAGGTGAACAGGGGGAAACAGGTGAAACAGGTGAAACCGGTAAACAGGTGAAACAGGTAAACAGGTGAACAGGTGAACAGGTGAACAGGGGAAACAGGTGAACAGGTGAACAGGTGAACAGGGGAAACAGGTGGAAACAGGTGAACAGGTGAACAGGTGAAACAGGTGAACAGGGGAAACAGGTGAACAGGTGGAAACAGGTGAACAGGTGAAACAGGTGAACAGGGGGAAACAGGTGAACAGGTGAAACAGGTGGAAACAGGTGAACAGGTGGAAATAGGTGAACAGGTGGAAACAGGTGAACAGGAGAACAGGGGGAAACAGGTGAACAGGTGAAACAGGTGAACAGGTGGAAACAGGTGAACAGGGGAAACAGGTGAACAGGTGAACAGGTGGAAACAGGTGAACAGGTGGAAACAGGTGAACAGGGCGAAACAGGTGAACAGGTGAAACAGGTGAAACAGGTAAACAGGTGAACAGGGGGAAACAGGTAAACAGGTGAACAGGTGAACAGGTGGAAACAGGTGAACAGGGGAAACAGGTGAACAGGTGAACAGGTGGAAACAGGTGAACAGGTGAAACAGGTGAACAGGTGGAAACAGGTGAACAGTTGGAAACAGGTGAACAGGTGAACAGGGGGAAACAGGTGAAAAGGGGGAAACAGGTGAAATGGTGGAAACAGGTGAACAGGGGGAAACAGGTGAACAGGTGAACAGGTGAAACAGGTGAACAGGTGAACAGGTGAAACAGGTGAACAGGGGGAAACAGGTGAACAGGTGAAACAGGTGAAACAGGTAAACAGGTGAACAGGTGAACAGGTGGAAACAGGTGAACAGGGGAAACAGGTGAACAGGTGAAACGGTGGAAACAGGTGAACAGGTGAAACAGGTGAACAGGTGGAAACAGGTGAACAGGTGGAAACAGGTGAACAGGTGAACAGGGGGAAACAGGTGAAAAGGGGGAAACAGGTGAACAGGTGGAAACAGGTGAACAGGTGAACAGGTGAAACGGTGGAAACAGGTGAACAGGTGAAACAGGTGAACAGGTGGAAACAGGTGAACAGGTGGAAACAGGTGAACAGGTGAACAGGGGGAAACAGGTGAAAAGGGGGAAACAGGTGAACAGTTGAAACAGGTAAACAGGTGAACAGGTGAACAGGTGAAACAGGTGAACAGGTGAAACAGGTAAACAGGTGAAACAGGTAAACAGGTGAACAGGTGAAACAGGTGAAACAGGTGAACAGGTGAAACAGGGAAACAGGTGAACAGGTGGAAACAGGTGAACACGTGAACAGGTGGAAACAGGTGAACAGGTGAAACAGGTGAACAGGTGGAAACAGGTGAACAGGTGGAAACAGGTGAACAGGTGAACAGGTGGAAACAGGTGAACAGGTGAACAGGTGGAAACAGGTGAACAGGTGAACAGGTGGAAACAGGTGAACAGGGGGAAACAGGTGAACAGGTGAAACAGGTGTGAACAGGTGGAAACAGGTGAACAGGTGAACAGGTGGAAACAGGTGAACAGGTGAACAGGTGAAACAGGTGAACAGGTGAACAGGTGGAAACAGGTGAACAGGTGAAAGAGGTGAACAGGTGGAAACAGGTGAACAGGTGGAAACAGGTGAACAGGTGAACAGGTGGAAACAGGTGAACAGGTGGAAACAGGTGAACAGGTGAAACAGGTGAACAGGTGGAAACAGGTGAACAGGTGAAACAGGTGAACAGGTGAACAGGTGGAAACAGGTGAACAGGTGGAAACAGGTGAACAGGGGGAAACAGGTGAACAGGGGAAACAGGTAAACAGGTGAACAGGTGGAAACAGGTGAACAGGTGGAAACAGGTGAACAGGTGAAACAGGTGAACAGGTGGAAACAGGTGAACAGGTGAACAGGGGAAATTTTTATGTCATTTAAAGATACTTGGATGGAGTGAAGTTTTCCACTTTGGGAACAACAGCGTGAGCAAAGCCCAACAGTTTAAGAATTGTTTCTGTGTACAGTTGTAGGAATTTCATCATCAGACTTTATGTCATTAAAAGATTCATAGAATCTGGAGAAATCTTTCTACATGAGCTGTCAGGATGAAGACTCATAAATGGCTATGACCTTTGACCTCTCAGGCAGTGCTGCACGAAAAAAGCAACATCACTTGGTACCATTGCTTGTTAACCTGCACATCTGTAGAGCTCCATTAATACTTAAAGGTTTGAAGCAACATTTGCTGCATCCAAACTTCTTCTTCATGGACGTCCTGCTTATTTCAGCAAGACGACGTCAAGCCACATTCTGCAGGTGTTAAAAGGAAAGGTCACGCAGAGGTAAACGCAACCCAGTACTGTCCCAGCTATACTGTCCAAATTCCAGTAAAGCTGTCCCAGCTTTGGTGCAGACAAAAAAAACAAACAAAACAAACAATAAGTTTATCAGTTTGAACATTAAATATATTGTCTTTGTACTGGATTTAACTTAATAAAGTTAAAAAGTATTTGAACATAATTTTATTCTGCTTTTATCTGAACAACATCCCAACTTCATCAGACTATGTCACCATGCTTTTTTCATCTCATCTGTTTGTTTCCATTGCTGATGGAAATGTCAGAGGTGCAGTTCCGGAAACAACCACCAGGTGGTGCCTTTTCTGCATGAAGAAATATTTTCAGATAATAATTAGTTTTTTCAGGTCGTTGCTGTCTGATGTTTCGTGCTGAGAAGGAACAACAAGATGGTTTATATGGGGTTATTTGACAAAAAAAAGATAAATTTTTAACCCCTTCTGATAAGAATGTTAGAATAAATGTTGTTGTTTTTTCAGCCATAATTAAGAAAAAGCTCCGGGTCCTTTTGGTTTCATACTTGAACATGTTTTAGTTTCATTTGGAACTATGATATAAAGCTCCAGGCTATGAATTTTTCTGTAAAAGTTATGAAAAACATTTTCATTTGTTGCCTGGGATTAAAGGAACCTTCCATATAAACAGTCTGTCACAACAGTCAAGCTTTTTCCTTTCAAAATGAGAGTTATGGGACAGAATAACTGGTGCACCGTGCTCCCAACTACTTCCTGGTTCATATGTGACCCTACGAGGTTGCCAAGCAACAGAGTAGCGTTGGCATGTCAGCCAAAGAGCTGAATCCTGCAGGTATGGAAGCGAGTAAAAGAAGAGGACCAGAAATAGTTTAACCAAAACTCAGCATTGTTACAAAACAGTAAATGACCAGAAGCAGCATTCAAATGAAGATCAGTATTGGAGAATCTTTTTGGAAGTGGAGGATAATGAGACAAATTTCATTTAATTTCACTTAATTAATAAAGCATTTCATTCTAATGTCATGGTTAGCACTCATTAAATTAATCTGTGTGACTGTATTGACAGATTAGTAAAGTAAACTGGCGACTGGCAAACAGTGACGACTCGGCAAACCCTGAATGAGGACGAGAGAATCTCCATCACAAAGGAAGCCGAAGTGGTTTACAGGAGCAACTCTTTCATTTGTTTGAAAGAGATCTGAATCATTTGATTAATGTGTTGTTTTGGTGACCAGTGTAACGGAGGGATATTTTAGTGATTTAACTACGTGTGTGTACATCCAATAATATTGCACGTCATTAGAATTCTCACTGGCCATGGCATAACTATAAACCTTGAAAACTATTAAAACCTTGAAACTGGTTTCAACAGCATTTTAACTGGTTTTAACTGGATCATAAATGGTTTACATAGGATTACAGCTAGATTATAAATGGTTTTAACTTGATTACAATTGTCCTAAATTGGGTTATATTGGGTTTTATCTGGATTACATCTGATTTTCACAGGATTATATCTAGTTTGAATTTAAGTAATGACTGAATTATAACTGGTTCTAACTTTATTATAATGGTTTTAATTGTATTATAACTGGTTTCAACTGGATTATAACTGGTTTGAGATGGATTTTAAGTTGATTGTAACTGGTTTAAATTGATTATAGCAAGTTCTAACTGCATTTTAATTGATTTTACCTTGAATATAACTGCATCATAACTAGTTTTAACCAAATAAAAACTGGTTTAAACAGATTAGAATTTGATTATAACTGATTTTAATTGAATTATAAATTGATGATCACGCATATTAACTGGTTATAACAGGTTTGAAATGGATAAGAAATGGATTATAACTGGTCTTAACTTAAGCATGATAACTTATTTTAACTCTATTATACCTGGTTTTACCTGGATTGTAACTGTTATTAACTGTATTTTAACTGATTTTAAATGGTTTTTAACAGGATTATAATGGGACTGTAACTTTAAAAGTGCTTTCAGAGGAGTTTGTTGTCAAATGTAATAAAAATACAAATAAAGCTGAAATAATCTGAACCAGTATGATTCATAAAACGCTTTGTTTCCATCCTTCTGACTTCCAACAAGGCTGCATGCCCTTCTCCTCCATCATGTCTCTGCAGTGACATCCACATCTTTTACATTTTGTTTGTACTAATTTGTTTAGAAACGTTTGCGTTCTGACCTTCAGGTGAGGGAAGTTAGCTGGACAGCTCTGTTGACCAGCAAGTTCATATCCAAACCATCAAAATTCTGTCATTTCATCTTCAATAAAGTATGACATGATATATTCTATCCTCATGTATTCCCAGTGTGTTTATAATCGACTAGTTTCGTCTGCTTTAGTTCAACTCACCCTTGGTGGTCTCACTGTCTCGGATCATGAAGGATCCCACCCGATTCCCAGGGGCCAGCAGCTGCCTCTCAGCATCTTTCCTGCTCACACCTTTAAAAAACCACCTGAAGAACAGAAACATAGTGGATAGCTCAGAACCCCCCCAGGGTAGCCGGCACCTCTTTGGTTTTTGCTCTGAGATCCTCTTCAAGACAGATGTTTCTATATTTGGTATGCGAGCACTCACTCCTCAGCCTCCAGCGTATCCTTGGCTACATAATTACTGGGAATGTAGCCTTCCTGACCCGTGCTGATTAGCATGGCCCTCCACCACTCGCCCGATCTGAAGGAAGAGCCGGACAAAACATGCATCAGTCAGAAAGATTTAGCTTCTCAGCCGTCCAGCTGTTGGTCTACTTACTCCTCTAGGATTCTGAGCTTATCTCCCTTCTTGAAGCCGAGGTCTCCCTCGTGAATGGCCTCATAGTCATACAGTGCCATGGCAATGCTGTCGCCCACTGCAGGCAGGAGGAAAACATGTCTCACTGCTTATCCACATGAAAAAGTACTCGAAAGGAATGTTTTTGCAGGAGTGAGCACGATCAGGTTTAACTCATGTTGCACGCCTCTGACTTCCTCGTTAGCTCAACAAAACCAGCAGCAGTGTGTGGTAAGAAGAGTGATGGCTTTGTCTACTCTTCCTCTTCTATGTTTTGAAACGTTGTTTTTCTTCAGCTAAGCAGGACTGAGCTGCACTAGACACAGATGTTCAGACCTTACCGTGAATCAGCTTGGATAGGAAGAGGGGCTCAGAAAGAGCTGGACAAGAGGGGAAACTCACCGTCTGAAGAGTTTGCATTGGAGGGTGTTTTGGTCTGTGGAGTAGAAAATGAAGGATTCAGAGTAAGGATCAGTTAAACGCTCGACTCCATTAAGACTCTGGGAAACCATCAGTCTGAAGGACTGACACAGTTCTGGTTGATCTGTTAGTTTGCTGCTCAGTCTTAAGGAGAGCATAGATGTGAATTTTTACAGCTTTTTACAGCAAGTTATTTAGTCAGAATAACATCACAGCAAAGATTACAATAATCTTTAGTGGTGGAAGACAAAAAACAGGATTAAAAAGTAGAGTCATGTTCAGCTGTGGCTCTGCAGTTATTTCCACTCTGTCGGGAAATACTTGTACTAGAAAACTCTTTTTGGCTGAACTCTGTGGTTCTGCTTCTGTCAGTTCCTCTTTCTTCAGTGAAGGTGAAAGCGGCGTTACAGTCAGCACACAGGAAGCAGTCGCCAGAGGAACTGCAGACGCTCAAACACACCCGAACGCACCCAACGGCACTAGAGCCAGATCAAAGTCTGGCCGGCATGCAAACGAAGTGGGCATGTTGTCACCATGCCTCTCCTCTTTACTGCCACACACCAGACCGTGCTCTTCCTCATTTCATACCAAGAAGAGTTTCTGTAGTTTCTGCAGTTTTAATTTCAAAAGGTGACATGAGCATTATTTTTGTAAGATATCAATCATCTTGATTGATATCTTGCATAATAATAATAATGATCTATGCATAATCAATCTTTTTTTATTAATGAAAATGTAATAAACCTTTTTTCTTTTAATATTAGTTACATGCAAATTATCAGCAATAAAAGTGTTTAATAAGATTCTAAAAGCTTGCATCATCTCCAAAAAGCCGCCTGTGGTTTTAAAAGGCTTAGTGGGACATTTTCCTGTTATAAATGAGTGGAAAAAGGATGTTGAAATGTGCTAATCTAGCCTTGCGGCAGCCAAACTTCTCCTTGAAGCTTCATCAGTTCCTCTCAGTGCAGACCAGTGATCTACAGCAGCAGTCAGGAAATGATCCATCACAAGTAAAGCATTTTTTTCTTTAAAATATGAGACAATGTTCCGTGTCATAACTTTTACCTGCTGTTTAAACTCACATACCAGACCTCATCTCTATGTTACACATCATGTCAGGGACAGCTATGAGTTTTTACTCTAACATCACTAACATCTGTGTGAGATATTCTCTTCTGATGACTTACAGCTTTGCCTCCTGAGGTGGGGTCTTTGACGTAGTGGGCTGTCTGTGCTCGGGTGTCACTGCTACCCGTCCCTTTGCTGGGAAGCTCCTGTTCCTTCTTAGAACCAACGCAGCCCATTGTTCTGTCTGCACAACAACAAACAGCAAGATGAAACACACAAACTTACCAAACGCATCAGGACTGACTGATCCTTAAACAAAGCAGGGCCTTCCTCTTAAAAAAAGCATTTAGAAAACACTTTTACTTGTTAATTAAATATCATTATCAAAGGAAATCGGTTCCTTTATCCATATTTATTTGTTTATGTATGTGATAGTTTAGAACCTTGAACCTCTTTGCATCCCAGTTGGTCTGAGGCGGGATGCAGAGTGTCTCTGCAAGACCGCAGGAAAGATGTTAAAGTCTAGTTTTAAACAACAAGAAGTCACTGCAGGGCGGCCGCAGCTTTAACAGGTAAAAGACCAAACAGGAAGTGAACTGATAAAAGTCCTGGAGCAACTAAAGAATGAGAATTAGTTTCAGTTCCCAAAAATAACTTCTATATAACATTTACAAATAGTACTGAACCATCTGGAGGTAAATGAAACACCACTAAGCATAATTTCAAGATTAATGCTTGAAGGAAAATAGATGAATAAAAGTAAAAATGTAAAAACAGACAAACTAAAATCATGACAAGCAGAACGTCCAGAAAAAAACAGTAAAACTCAGGTTTTGAAAGAGTTTCATGTAAATATGGATAAATTTGCAGAAAACATGTAACAACTGCATGCATGAACCCCAAAACACAGCAAACATGTAAAAAACTTGCATGTATCAACCCAAAAATTGAGACAATACTCTGCTGATAAGCGCCTCCACTATGACAATACCCACGGATAAATCTAGGGGTTTCCAGTCAGTGTTCTGGTCCTACATCCATCTTATATGGATCAACAATCAGATTCCAGATCCATTCATAATGAATCCGAAGCATTGTGGGGTTTGTTGCATGTTTGTTCTCTTGTAGTGATGAAAAGTTGTTCCTGTTCTGGATGGTAGTATCCAGAATGTTGTTCCTGTTCTGGATGGTAGTATCCAGAACGTTGTTCCTATTCTGGATGGAAGTGTCTAGAATGTTGTTCCTATTATGGATGGAAGTGTCTAGAATTTTGTTCCTGTTCTGGATGGAAGTGTCTAGAATGTTGTTCCTGTTCTGGATGGAAGTGTCTAGAATGTTGTTCCTATTCTGGATGGAAGTGTCTAGAATGTTGTTCCTATTCTGGATGGCAGTATCCAGAATGTTGTTCCTGTTCTGGATGGAAGTGTCTAGAATGTTGTTCCTGTTCTGGATGGCAGTATCCAGAATGTTGTTCCTGTTCTGGATGGTAGTATCCAGAATGTTGTTCCTGTTCTGGATGGAAGTGTCTAGAATGTTGCTCCTATTCTGGATGGTAGTATCCAGAACGTTGTTCCTGTTCTGGATGGAAGTGTCTAGAATATTGTTCCTGTTCTGGATGGTATTATCCAAGATGTTGTTCCTGTTCTGGTGGTAGTATCCAGACTGTTGTTCCTGTTCTGGATGGTGGTATCCAGAATGTTGTTCCTGTTCTGGATGGTAGTATCCAGAACGTTGTTCCTATTCTGGATGGAAGTGTCTAGAATGTTGTTCCTATTCTGGATGGAAGTGTCTAGAATTTTGTTCCTGTTCTGGATGGAAGTGTCTAGAATGTTGTTCCTGTTCTGGATGGAAGTGTCTAGAATGTTGTTCCTATTCTGGATGGAAGTGTCTAGAATGTTGTTCCTATTCTGGATGGTAGTATCCAGAATGTTGTTCCTGTTCTGGATGGTAGTATCCAGAATGTTGTTCCTGTTCTGGATGGAAGTGTCTAGAATGTTGCTCCTATTCTGGATGGTAGTATCCAGAACGTTGTTCCTGTTCTGGATGGAAGTGTCTAGAATATTGTTCCTGTTCTGGATGGTATTATCCAAGATGTTGTTCCTGTTCTGGATGGTAGTATCCAGACTGTTGTTCCTGTTCTGGATGGTGGTATCCAGAATGTTGTTCCTGTTCTGGATGGTAGTATCCAGACTGTTGCTCCTGTTCTGGATGGTAGTATCCAGGATGTTGTTCCTGTTCTGGATGGTAGTATCCAGGATGTTGTTCCTGTTCTGGATGGGATTATCCAAGATGTTGTTCCTGTTCTGGTGGTAGTATCCAGAATGTTGTTCCTGTTCTGGATGGTAGTATCCAGAATGTTGTTCCTGTTCTGGATGGTAGTATCCAGAATGTTGTTCCTGTTCTGGATGGTAGTATCCAGAATGTTGTTCTTGTTTTGGATGGTAGTATCCAGAATGTTGTTCCTGTTCTGGATGGTAGTATCCAGAATGTAGTTCCTGTTCTGGATGGTAGTGTCCAGAATGTTGTTCCTGTTCTGGATGGTAGTATCCAGAATGTTGTTCCAATTCTGGATGATAGTATCCAGGATGTTGTTCCTGTTCTGGTGGTAGTATCCAAGATGGTCCTGTTCTGGATGGCAGTATCCAAGATGTTGTTCCTGTTCTGGATGGTAGTATCCAAGATGTTGTTCCTGTTCTGGATGGTAGTATCCAGAATGTTGTTCTTGTTTTGGATGGTAGTATCCAGAATGTTGTTCCTGTTCTGGATGGTAGTATCCAAGATGTTCCTGTTCTGGATGGTAGTATCCAAGATGTTCCTGGTCTGGATGGTAGTATCCAGAATGTTGTTCCTGTTCTGGATGGTGGTATCCAGAATGTTGTTCCTGTTCTGGATGGTAGTATCCAAGATGTTCCTGTTCTGGATGGTAGTATCCAGAATGTTGTTCCTGTTCTGGATGGTGGTATCCAGAATGTTGTTCCTGTTCTGGATGGTAGTATCCAAGATGTTGTTCCTGTTCTGGATGGTAGTATCCAGAATGTTGTTCTTGTTTTGGATGATAGTACCCAGACTGTTGTTCCTGTTCTGGATGGTAGTATCCAGAATGTAGTTCCTGTTCTGGATGGTAGTATCCAAGATGTTCCTGTTCTGGATGGTAGTATCCAGGATGTTGTTCCTGTTCTGGATGGTAGTATCCAGGATGTTGTTCCTGTTCTGGATGGTATTATCCAAGATGTTGTTCCTGTTCTGGTGGTAGTATCCAGAATGTTGTTCCTGTTCTGGATGGTAGTATCCAGAATGTTGTTCCTGTTCTGGATGGTAGTATCCAGAATGTTGTTCCTGTTCTGGATGGTAGTATCCAGAATGTTGTTCTATTTCTGGATGATAGTATCCAGGATGTTGTTCCTGTTCTGGTGGTAGTATCCAAGATGGTCCTGTTCTGGATGGCAGTATCCAAGATGTTGTTCCTGTTCTGGATGGTAGTATCCAAGATGTTGTTCTTGTTTTGGATGGTAGTATCCAGAATGTTGTTCCTGTTCTGGATGGTAGTATCCAGAATGTAAATCCTGTTCTGGATGGTAGTATCCAAGATGTTCCTGTTCTGGATGGTAGTATCCAGAATGTTGTTCCGGTTCTGGATGGTGGTATCCAGAATGTTGTTCCTGTTCTGGATGGTAGTATCCAGAATGTTGTTCCTGTTCTGGATGGTAGTATCCAGAACGTTGTTCCTATTCTGGATGGAAGTGTCTAGAATTTTGTTCCTATTCTGGATGGAAGTGTCTAGAATTTTGTTCCTGTTCTGGATGGAAGTGTCTAGAATGTTGTTCCTGTTCTGGATGGAAGTGTCTAGAATGTTGTTCCTATTCTGGATGGAAGTGTCTAGAATGTTGTTCCTATTCTGGATGGCAGTATCCAGAATGTTGTTCCTGTTCTGGATGGTAGTATCCAGAATGTTGTTCCTGTTCTGGATGGAAGTGTCTAGAATGTTGTTCCTGTTCTGGATGGCAGTATCCAGAATGTTGTTCCTGTTCTGGATGGTAGTATCCAGAATGTTGTTCCTGTTCTGGATGGAAGTGTCTAGAATGTTGCTCCTATTCTGGATGGTAGTATCCAGAACGTTGTTCCTGTTCTGGATGGAAGTGTCTAGAATATTGTTCCTGTTCTGGATGGTATTATCCAAGATGTTGTTCCTGTTCTGGTGGTAGTATCCAGACTGTTGTTCCTGTTCTGGATGGTGGTATCCAGAATGTTGTTCCTGTTCTGGATTGTATTATCCAGAACGTTGTTCCTATTCTGGATGGAAGTGTCTAGAATGTTGTTCCTATTCTGGATGGAAGTGTCTAGAATTTTGTTCCTGTTCTGGATGGAAGTGTCTAGAATGTTGTTCCTGTTCTGGATGGAAGTGTCTAGAATGTTGTTCCTATTCTGGATGGAAGTGTCTAGAATGTTGTTCCTATTCTGGATGGTAGTATCCAGAATGTTGTTCCTGTTCTGGATGGTAGTATCCAGAATGTTGTTCCTGTTCTGGATGGAAGTGTCTAGAATGTTGCTCCTATTCTGGATGGTAGTATCCAGAACGTTGTTCCTGTTCTGGATGGAAGTGTCTAGAATATTGTTCCTGTTCTGGGTGGTATTATCCAAGATGTTGTTCCTGTTCTGGTGGTAGTATCCAGACTGTTGTTCCTGTTCTGGATGGTGGTATCCAGAATGTTGTTCCTGTTCTGGATGGTAGTATCCAGACTGTTGCTCCTGTTCTGGATGGTAGTATCCAGGATGTTGTTCCTGTTCTGGATGGTAGTATCCAAGATGTTGTTCCTGTTCTGGATGGTAGTATCCAGAATGTTGTTCTTGTTTTGGATGGTAGTATCCAGAATGTTGTTCCTGTTCTGGATGGTAGTATCCAGAATGTAGTTCCTGTTCTGGATGGTAGTATCCAACATGTTCCTGTTCTGGATGGTAGTATCCAAGATGTTCCTGTTCTGGATGGTAGTATCCAGAATGTTGTTCCTGTTCTGGATGGTGGTATCCAGAATGTTGTTCCTGTTCTGGATGGTAGTATCCAAGATGTTGTTCCTGTTCTGGATGGTAGTATCCAGAATGTTGTTCTTGTTTTGGATGGTAGTATCCAGAATGTTGTTCCTGTTCTGGATGGTAGTATCCAGAATGTTGTTCCTGTTCTGGATGGTAGTATCCAAGATGTTGTTCCTGTTCTGGATGGTAGTATCCAGAATGTTGTTCTTGTTTTGGATGATAGTATCCAGACTGTTGTTCCTGTTCTGGATGGTAGTATCCAGAATGTAGTTCCTGTTCTGGATGGTAGTATCCAAGATGTTCCTGTTCTGGATGGTAGTATCCAGGATGTTGTTCCTGTTCTGGATGGTAGTATCCAGGATGTTGTTCCTGTTCTGGATGGTATTATCCAAGATGTTGTTCCTGTTCTGGTGGTAGTATCCAGAATGTTGTTCCTGTTCTGGATGGTAGTATCCAGAATGTTGTTCCTGTTCTGGATGGTAGTATCCAGAATGTTGTTCCTGTTCTGGATGGTAGTATCCAGAATGTTGTTCCAATTCTGGATGATAGTATCCAGGATGTTGTTCCTGTTCTGGTGGTAGTATCCAAGATGGTCCTGTTCTGGATGGCAGTATCCAAGATGTTGTTCCTGTTCTGGATGGTAGTATCCAAGATGTTGTTCTTGTTTTGGATGGTAGTATCCAGAATGTTGTTCCTGTTCTGGATGGTAGTATCCAGAATGTAGTTCCTGTTCTGGATGGTAGTATCCAAGATGTTCCTGTTCTGGATGGTAGTATCCAGAATGTTGTTCCTGTTCTGGATGGTGGTATCCAGAATGTTGTTCCTGTTCTGGATGGTAGTATCCAAGATGTTGTTCCTGTTCTGGATGGTAGTATCCAGAATGTTGTTCTTGTTTTGGATGGTAGTATCCAGAATGTTGTTCCTGTTCTGGATGGTAGTATCCAGAATGTAGTTCCTGTTCTGGATGGTAGTATCCAGAATGTTGTTCCTGTTCTGGATGGTAGTATCCAGAATGTTGTTCCAATTCTGGATGATAGTATCCAGGATGTTGTTCCTGTTCTGGTGGTAGTATCCAAGATGGTCCTGTTCTGGATGGCAGTATCCAAGATGTTGTTCCTGTTCTGGATGGTAGTATCCAAGATGTTGTTCCTGTTCTGGATGGTAGTATCCAGAATGTTGTTCTTGTTTTGGATGGTAGTATCCAGAATGTTGTTCCTGTTCTGGATGGTAGTATCCAAGATGTTCCTGTTCTGGATGGTAGTATCCAAGATGTTCCTGGTCTGGATGGTAGTATCCAGAATGTTGTTCCTGTTCTGGATGGTGGTATCCAGAATGTTGTTCCTGTTCTGGATGGTAGTATCCAAGATGTTCCTGTTCTGGATGGTAGTATCCAGAATGTTGTTCCTGTTCTGGATGGTGGTATCCAGAATGTTGTTCCTGTTCTGGATGGTAGTATCCAAGATGTTGTTCCTGTTCTGGATGGTAGTATCCAGAATGTTGTTCTTGTTTTGGATGATAGTACCCAGACTGTTGTTCCTGTTCTGGATGGTAGTATCCAGAATGTAGTTCCTGTTCTGGATGGTAGTATCCAAGATGTTCCTGTTCTGGATGGTAGTATCCAGGATGTTGTTCCTGTTCTGGATGGTAGTATCCAGGATGTTGTTCCTGTTCTGGATGGTATTATCCAAGATGTTGTTCCTGTTCTGGTGGTAGTATCCAGAATGTTGTTCCTGTTCTGGATGGTAGTATCCAGAATGTTGTTCCTGTTCTGGATGGTAGTATCCAGAATGTTGTTCCTGTTCTGGATGGTAGTATCCAGAATGTTGTTCTATTTCTGGATGATAGTATCCAGGATGTTGTTCCTGTTCTGGTGGTAGTATCCAAGATGGTCCTGTTCTGGATGGCAGTATCCAAGATGTTGTTCCTGTTCTGGATGGTAGTATCCAAGATGTTGTTCTTGTTTTGGATGGTAGTATCCAGAATGTTGTTCCTGTTCTGGATGGTAGTATCCAGAATGTAAATCCTGTTCTGGATGGTAGTATCCAAGATGTTCCTGTTCTGGATGGTAGTATCCAGAATGTTGTTCCGGTTCTGGATGGTAGTATCCAGAATGTTGTTCCTGTTCTGGATGGTAGTATCCAGAATGTTGTTCCTGTTCTGGATGGTAGTATCCAGAATGTTGTTCTATTTCTGGATGATAGTATCCAGGATGTTGTTCCTGTTCTGGTGGTAGTATCCAAGATGGTCCTGTTCTGGATGGCAGTATCCAGAACGTTGTTCCTATTCTGGATGGAAGTGTCTAGAATGTTGTTCCTATTCTGGATGGAAGTGTCTAGAATTTTGTTCCTGTTCTGGATGGAAGTGTCTAGAATGTTGTTCCTGTTCTGGATGGAAGTGTCTAGAATGTTGTTCCTATTCTGGATGGAAGTGTCTAGAATGTTGTTCCTATTCTGGATGGCAGTATCCAGAATGTTGTTCCTGTTCTGGATGGTAGTATCCAGAATGTTGTTCCTGTTCTGGATGGAAGTGTCTAGAATGTTGTTCCTGTTCTGGATGGCAGTATCCAGAATGTTGTTCCTGTTCTGGATGGTAGTATCCAGAATGTTGTTCCTGTTCTGGATGGAAGTGTCTAGAATGTTGCTCCTATTCTGGATGGTAGTATCCAGAACGTTGTTCCTGTTCTGGATGGAAGTGTCTAGAATATTGTTCCTGTTCTGGATGGTATTATCCAAGATGTTGTTCCTCTTCTGGTGGTAGTATCCAGACTGTTGTTCCTGTTCTGGATGGTGGTATCCAGAATGTTGTTCCTGTTCTGGATTGTATTATCCAGAACGTTGTTCCTATTCTGGATGGAAGTGTCTAGAATGTTGTTCCTATTCTGGATGGAAGTGTCTAGAATTTTGTTCCTGTTCTGGATGGAAGTGTCTAGAATGTTGTTCCTGTTCTGGAAGGAAGTGTCTAGAATGTTGTTCCTATTCTGGATGGAAGTGTCTAGAATGTTGTTCCTATTCTGGATGGTAGTATCCAGAATGTTGTTCCTGTTCTGGATGGTAGTATCCAGAATGTTGTTCCTGTTCTGGATGGAAGTGTCTAGAATGTTGCTCCTATTCTGGATGGTAGTATCCAGAACGTTGTTCCTGTTCTGGATGGAAGTGTCTAGAATATTGTTCCTGTTCTGGGTGGTATTATCCAAGATGTTGTTCCTGTTCTGGTGGTAGTATCCAGACTGTTGTTCCTGTTCTGGATGGTGGTATCCAGAATGTTGTTCCTGTTCTGGATGGTAGTATCCAGACTGTTGCTCCTGTTCTGGATGGTAGTATCCAGGATGTTGTTCCTGTTCTGGATGGTAGTATCCAGGATGTTGTTCCTGTTCTGGATGGTATTATCCAGACTGTTGTTCCTGTTCTGGTGGTAGTATCCAGAATGTTGTTCCTGTTCTGGATGGTAGTATCCAGAATGTTGTTCCTGTTCTGGATGGTAGTATCCAGAATGTTGTTCCTGTTCTGCATGGTAGTATCCAGAATGTTGTTCCAATTCTGGATGATAGTATCCAGGATGTTGTTCCTGTTCTGGTGGTAGTATCCAAGATGGTCCTGTTCTGGATGGCAGTATCCAAGATGTTGTTCCTGTTCTGGATGGTAGTATCCAAGATGTTGTTCCTGTTCTGGATGGTAGTATCCAGAATGTTGTTCTTGTTTTGGATGGTAGTATCCAGAATGTTGTTCCTGTTCTGGATGGTAGTATCCAGAATGTAGTTCCTGTTCTGGATGGTAGTATCCAACATGTTCCTGTTCTGGATGGTAGTATCCAAGATGTTCCTGTTCTGGATGGTAGTATCCAGAATGTTGTTCCTGTTCTGGATGGTGGTATCCAGAATGTTGTTCCTGTTCTGGATGGTAGTATCCAAGATGTTGTTCCTGTTCTGGATGGTAGTATCCAGAATGTTGTTCTTGTTTTGGATGGTAGTATCCAGAATGTTGTTCCTGTTCTGGATGGTAGTATCCAGAATGTTGTTCCTGTTCTGGATGGTAGTATCCAAGATGTTGTTCCTGTTCTGGATGGTAGTATCCAGAATGTTGTTCTTGTTTTGGATGATAGTATCCAGACTGTTGTTCCTGTTCTGGATGGTAGTATCCAGAATGTAGTTCCTGTTCTGGATGGTAGTATCCAAGATGTTCCTGTTCTGGATGGTAGTATCCAGGATGTTGTTCCTGTTCTGGATGGTAGTATCCAGGATGTTGTTCCTGTTCTGGATGGTATTATCCAAGATGTTGTTCCTGTTCTGGTGGTAGTATCCAGAATGTTGTTCCTGTTCTGGATGGTAGTATCCAGAATGTTGTTCCTGTTCTGGATGGTAGTATCCAGAATGTTGTTCCTGTTCTGGATGGTAGTATCCAGAATGTTGTTCCAATTCTGGATGATAGTATCCAGGATGTTGTTCCTGTTCTGGTGGTAGTATCCAAGATGGTCCTGTTCTGGATGGCAGTATCCAAGATGTTGTTCCTGTTCTGGATGGTAGTATCCAAGATGTTGTTCTTGTTTTGGATGGTAGTATCCAGAATGTTGTTCCTGTTCTGGATGGTAGTATCCAGAATGTAGTTCCTGTTCTGGATGGTAGTATCCAAGATGTTCCTGTTCTGGATGGTAGTATCCAGAATGTTGTTCCTGTTCTGGATGGTAGTATCCAGAATGTTGTTCCTGTTCTGGATGGTAGTATCCAAGATGTTGTTCCTGTTCTGGATGGCAGTATCCAGAATGTTGTTCCTGTTCTGGATGGTAGTATCCAGAATGTTGTTCCAATTCTGGATGATAGTATCCAGGATGTTGTTCCTGTTCTGGTGGTAGTATCCAAGATGGTCCTGTTCTGGATGGCAGTATCCAAGATGTTGTTCCTGTTCTGGATGGTAGTATCCAAGATGTTGTTCCTGTTCTGGATGGTAGTATCCAGAATGTTGTTCCTGTTCTGGATGGTAGTATCCAGAATGTTGTTCCTGTTCTGGATGGTAGTATCCAAGATGTTGTTCCTGTTCTGGATGGCAGTATCCAGAATGTTGTTCCTGTTCTGGATGGTAGTATCCAGAATGTTCCTGTTCTGGATGGTAGTATCCAAGATGTTCCTGTTCTGGATGGTAGTATCCAGAATGTTGTTCCTGTTCTGGATGGTGGTATCCAGAATGTTGTTCCTGTTCTGGATGGTAGTATCCAAGATGTTGTTCCTGTTCTGGATGGTAGTATCCAAGATGTTCCTGTTCTGGATGGTAGTATCCAGAATGTTGTTCCTGTTCTGGATGGTAGTATCCAGAATGTTGTTCCTGTTCTGGATGGTAGTATCCAAGATGTTGTTCCTGTTCTGGATGGTAGTATCCAAGATGTTGTTCCTGTTCTGGATGGCAGTATCCAGAATTGTGCTGGGATCCACATTTATTTTTGATATCTTGGAAAACCTGCTGGGAACTTCTCCTGGATTTTCTCACCATGTATTGTGGAGTTACATGCAGATATACTGAAAACGGTTCTATCTCACAATGAGGAAGAATCCTTCACAACATTCCTGCATCCCGATGCTGATCCGGCTCACTCCCAACATGTAATGGAATCTATGGTCTTGTCCACCTGTAGCAGGGTGTCTCACCCTGCTACAGGTGGACAGGTGAAAAGCAAAGATGTATAACATTTTTTCTTTTTTTGTACAACATTAACAGTTGTTCTTTGTAAAACATCCGACCTCCATGAAAGTGGGTAAATACTCTTAGCATTTGCATGTGGGCGTACATGACAGGGTTTTGGGTGTGGAAATGTCCCTAAATGCAACCAAAAATGTCTGACGTCACATGTGTGAGCTGTGTTTCCACTCTGACACAACATGGATGACCTCTTAATGGGCTTAAAAAAAACGCATGGAAAAAAATCTTTTCAGCAGTTTTTACATAAAGTAGATAACAGGCCAACTGTTGAACAGATAACTAGAGAAAAAGACAGAGAAAACTGGTAAAAACATAACCTCCTTGGTTGAGGGAATGAAACCAAACATCAGCACACCCAGATCCAGCTGTTCAACAGCTGGATCTGGGTGTGGAAAGTGAACCTGATGGGTTTGAGACCAGTCTTGGCCCCCGTGTCCAGGGATTAAACACTGAGGAGATTAAACCTACATGACATATCAGACATGAATTCTTGGTCTTTTTTAGTAAAAGACCAACAAAAAGAGGTTGATCATGTGAGGACCAAATTTTTACTCGCAACAGTTTTGACTTTACAGGTTAAATGATTTACCACATGGAAGCTTCAGGTAGGACATGAGCGCTAATCATTAAAGGAAAAACTAAGAAAGGATTTTATGGTTCTATGAGCTTGTTAACTTTGTCTTATAAATACAAAGCGAGAGTACAGCAGACTAGTGGTTCCCAATCCCGTCAGGATCCCCTGCTCTACCCATTACTAAAACCAGGCTTGGTTTTATGCTTCATTAGTGAAATTCTGACCATAACAACTGGATTCTGTCTGCGTTCTGACCTTCCATTAAGACAAACTTAAAATAACAACACAGTTACTTTTTTCTTTTGAACAATGGACAAATTTTCCACTCTGTAGTGTTTCTCAGACACTTTCATTGATTATAGGCCAGATCTACTAAAACATGCAAACTCACTGTACGCGCAAAAAACAGTACAGCTTTCAGTGTGGATGGCGTCTTTTGAAGGAGCAAAATAGTACATCTCTATCCAGTCTGCCACAATGAATATGCAATATTCACACAGACATCACAGAAAATGTTAATATATTAGCACCCGCAATGTGATCTGTCAAACCTGAGAGCAATGTTGCTGATAGAAATGTGCCTCTATTTATCAGGGATTGAAAGGACGTGCAAACAGTCTCTGTGTGTAATTGTGCTCATGAATTGTCACAAGATGGAGACATTGAAACAAATCAAACAATCATCAAAACATGCATTTTGGAGGTGTTGAGGAGCTCAGTATGGTTGTGGAGAGGAGTCACGGATATCTGCAGATTACAGATATTACTAATAGTAAGTAATATGTATTAATATTATAATAATCTGTGACAGCAGATGTGCTTTACAAAATCCTAAATGCCATAACTCAGCGGATGTGGAAACATCAACATCAACACCATCAATATCAATATCTACAAACATCTCTTCACAACTGAACCTAAATAAAACTACACAATTATTTTGCCAGATAAAATCAATAACTGTAGCCAGTTTTATTGAGTAATTCTACAAGATGCAGTGTAATAGTAAAAGGACAGTCTGGTCACATCATGTTATTCCATAGAAACAGATTTTATGATGGAAAGAAACTGAAATGCAGCCTAAATTTAAGAGAAATATTGATCGTTTTGTGTGTACAGTTTCCAAAATATATGTTTTTGTTACATCATTTGTTCATTTAAGTCGGAAAAGGCTCATTGAGATGAAATATTTGTTTACTGACAGTGTCCTCAGGATGAGACAAACAGCAGTAGAGGTTAACAGATTGCAGCACCACCAGCTATTTGGGTGCATATCCGTGTACAGCCATAGTTTCAAGCAATGTCCCATCTGTTGACTGACTTGCGCCTTATGGAAGCGGTTTTCAGCTAAAGAGAATAAACTCCGACACCATGCGATGAGACAACATTCATAATTAATGGATTATAGATAAAACATATGGAAACCTTTCTGGAGGGCGTATTTGTCTCCGGATACAACAGTAGACATGATTCTTCATAAAAGTTCATCCAATAATAATAACACACCCAAAGTAACACATGTAGGAGATGAGAACTCTGAAGTTTCATCTAACCAAGGTCCAGAGTTAGAAAACGTAGGTTTGAAGCATCTTTAAGAGCAGCAGATGTCCAGATAGAACTTTCTATGATGATGATGTAATGAAAACATAAGGAAGAACATGGCAGGTGTATCAGACAGGTTGATGAGATAACTGGATATTTTGGAAACTAAGATTTGATATTTTATATAAATGTAATATAGTATCATATATAAATATATATATATATATATATATATATATATATATATATATATATATATATATATATATATATATATATACATATATATATATATATATATATATATATATATATATATATATATATATATATATATATATATATATATACATATATATATATATATATATATATATATATATATATATATATATATATATATACATATATATATATATATATATATATATATATATATATGTATGTATGTATGTGTGTGTGTGTGTGTGTGTGTGTGTGTGTGTTTTCTCCACACCATATTCTATATATATATATATATATATATATATATATATATATATATATATATATATATATATATATATATATATATATATATATATATAGATAGATAGATAGATATGTATAAAAAATCTCAAATCTTAGTTTCCAAATTTTTTTTTATTGGACTTTCATCACATAACAAAATTTGTCCCAAAAAGCAACTTTTTTTTATTTCAATAGATTTTAAGAGATTAATAACTTAAATTATAGAAAAAGAGATTTATATTATTAACGCAAGCTCTATTAATTTTATTTAACTTTTAAAACAGTAAAAAGGAAAAAACATCCTTGGTCAATATATAGCTGTTGATACTCGTTTTGTCTTTAAAGTGGTGCTATGATGGTATTTGGAGTTTTCTGAGCTTTCTACAGTGTTACAGTGTTGAATCCTCATCAGACATGTGAACGACACTGTTTTTTATCACCTAAACACATGTTTCAGTTTGAGTTTGAGTTCCAGCACGCTCTCCGTTCGGTTTCCATGGCGATGAAAAACGTGTGGTTTTAGAGAGTTTTTTTCTACGTGGAAATCCTTGTGACGTCCCGGGGGATAAGGTTCGGTGATTGGTTACCTTCTACTGGTTAACAAGGGCATGTACAAATACATCAGGCGGGTGGAAAACGTGGGATAAAGTTATTTCCAACGATGGCTGGTGAGTTTACCAAAGAGAGACATCCTGCTGCATTCGTTGCTGTGGGTTGCTGTTTTCCACTTCGTTTTCAGGCTCTGATTCAGGTTCCAACATGTAGGGCTGGATGCTATGTGTTGACATTGTAGTTTGTTTTTTTATTGAGTTCATATGAGCCTAATCCTTCTGTTTATGAGACGTTACAATGACGGTGAAAGCAGGTGCGGTGTGCGCTCCCGATGTAGTGCAGTGGCGGGAGGCGGGGCTTAATGCGGAAGAGTCTCAATCCACTCGTTTTGCCCGCAGGCTGATCTGACAGCCTACGGAGAGGGTCGGTCTGAAGTAAATAAAGCCATTTGTAACAATAACTCCATCAATCCCAGCCCTTCTGGTCTCAGAAATAAAAATAAATTAGCCTGAAATGCACAGAATAGTTCCACTTTAAATAAACTCACCGAAGGGTCTGAAACGCTGCTAACTATAGTGCCAGTGTGGCTAAGTTAGTAGCAGAGGTACCATGTGCATCAGCTTAATTGGTTTACCAGGAAATTGCAATTAAATGCACTATTTCTTTAACGTCTTAATGTTTTTGTCATTAATTAATCGTAATTAACGCGTTAAAGTCCCACCCCAAACATAGGGGGAAACGAAGGGGGATAATCAGGCTGCAATTGATGGCATATGAGGAGGACTGGCCAGGTGCTCCTTGTTGGACTGATGAGCACCACCTACCACTCTGAAAAGGGAAAATACAAGTCAAAGGGAAAAAAACCAAAGCAACCCCATTGGCCCATCACAATACACACATTTTCCTAACCACTTAGTCAAATTAAGGGTTGTGGGAAAGCTGGAGCCTAAAAACTCTGAAGGGTTAGCAGAAATACATTCATTCTTCTCTCATTTGAAAAGAATTTAACAACTGTTGTTCAGTCGAGTAGCAGTAGGCTACGTGAGGCAACATAACAGCTGGCATGTGAGCTAACACTTAGAAAGTGCTGTATTTTTCGGGCCACAAGGCGCATTACAAGATAAGGCGCAACCTCCATGACGGAGTCTGTTTTTGCCCTCGGCTCATACATAAGGCGCACCGCGTTACTGGCCACATGCTAAAAAGTATAACAGAGTAACAAAAGTAAAACAGTGAGTTTGGTTGAACTTGAGTACTGGTACTTAGACAAAAGCATTAACAGAATTTTTTTTATTTTATCAGTCTGGGCGCGCATGGAGTCGGGGCTCAACAGAGCATTAAAAAAACATCCAGTCTCTTTCCATACACCTCTCTCAGCCCTTCTTTCACTTTCTCCTCGTATTACACCACTATGACTGCAGGAAATGGTCCAACAGTTAATCAAGCAGATTGTTTACTAACATGGCTCAACATTTTTACAGATTTTGGGATTCAGCACACATGTAAGGCACATTGGGTTAAAAGGTGCATCGCCGATTTTTGTGAAAATGAGCAGCTTTTAAAGTGCACTTTATAGCCTGAAAAAAATTGTAGGCTGTCAACTAGCAGGTAGACTAACAGTTAGCAGGTAAGACTGAGGCTTGCAGGCTGGCTGTTAGAAGCTAAGCTAACAGCTTGCAGGCGGGTTAACAACTAGCAGGTAGACTAACAGCTAGCAGGTAAGACTGAGGCTTGCAGGCTGTCTGTTAGAAGCTAAGCTAACAGCTTGCAGACTGGTTAACAACTAGCAGGTAGACTAACAGCTAGCAGGTAAGACTGAGGCTTGCAGGCTGGCTGTTAGAAGCTAAGCTAACAGCTTGCAGGCGGGTTAACAACTAGCAGGTAGACTAACAGCTAGCAGGTAAGACTGAAGGCTTGCAGGCTGTCTGTTAGAAGCTAAGCTAACAGCTTGCAGGCGGGTTAACAACTAGCAGGTAGACTAACAGCTAGCAGGTAAGACTGAAGGCTTGCAGGCTGTCTGTTAGAAGCTAACCTAACAGCTTGCAGGCGGGTTAACAACTAGCAGGTAGACTAACAGCTAGCAGGTAAGACTGAGGCTTGCAGGCTGGCTGTTAGAAGCTAACCTAACAGCTAGCAGGTAAGACTGAGGCTTGCAGGCTGTCTGTTAGAAGCTAACCTAACAGCTTGCAGGCGGGTTAACAACTAGCAGGTAGACTAACAGCTAGCAGGTAAGACTGAGGCTTGCAGGCTGGCTGTTAGAAGCTAACCTAACAGCTTGCAGGCGGGTTAACAACTAGCAGGTAGACTAACAGCTAGCAGGTAAGACTGAGGCTTGCAGGCTGGCTGTTAGAAGCTAACCTAACAGCTTGCAGGCGGGTTAACAACTAGCAGGTAGACTAACAGCTAGCAGGTAAGACTGAAGGCTTGCAGGCTGTCTGTTAGAAGCTAAGCTAACAGCTTGCAGGCGGGTTAACAACTAGCAGGTAGACTAACAGCTAGCAGGTAAGACTGAAGGCTTGCAGGCTGTCTGTTAGAAGCTAACCTAACAGCTTGCAGGCGGGTTAACAACTAGCAGGTAGACTAACAGCTAGCAGGTAAGACTGAGGCTTGCAGGCTGGCTGTTAGAAGCTAACCTAACAGCTAGCAGGTAAGACTGAGGCTTGCAGGCTGTCTGTTAGAAGCTAACCTAACAGCTTGCAGGCGGGTTAACAACTAGCAGGTAGACTAACAGCTAGCAGGTAAGACTGAGGCTTGCAGGCTGTCTGTTAGAAGCTAACCTAACAGCTTGCAGGCGGGTTAACAACTAGCAGGTAGACTAACAGCTAGCAGGTAAGACTGAGGCTTGCAGGCTGGCTGTTAGAAGCTAACCTAACAGCTTGCAGGCGGGTTAACAACTAGCAGGTAGACTAACAGCTAGCAGGTAAGACTGAAGGCTTGCAGGCTGTCTGTTAGAAGCTAACCTAACAGCTTGCAGGCGGGTTAACAACTAGCAGGTAGACTAACAGCTAGCAGGTAAGACTGAGGCTTGCAGGCTGGCTGTTAGAAGCTAACCTAACAGCTAGCAGGTAAGACTGAGGCTTGCAGGCTGTCTGTTAGAAGCTAACCTAACAGCTTGCAGGCGGGTTAACAACTAGCAGGTAGACTAACTGCTAGCAGGTAAGACTGAGGCTTGCAGGCTGGCTGTTAGAAGCTAACCTAACAGCTTGCAGGCGGGTTAACAACTAGCAGGTAGACTAACAGCTAGCAGGTAAGACTGAGGCTTGCAGGCTGGCTGTTAGAAGCTAACCTAACAGCTTGCAGGCGGGTTAACAACTAGCAGGTAGACTAACAGCTAGCAGGTAAGACTGAAGGCTTGCAGGCTGTCTGTTAGAAGCTAAGCTAACAGCCTGCAGGCGGGTTAACAACTAGCAGGTAGACTAACAGCTAGCAGGTAAGACTGAAGGCTTGCAGGCTGTCTGTTAGAAGCTAAGCTAACAGCTTGCAGACTGGTTAACAACTAGCAGGTAGACTAACAGCTAGCAGGTAAGACTGAGGCTTGCAGGCTGGCTGTTAGAAGCTAACCTAACAGATTGCAGGCGGGTTAACAACTAGCAGGTAGACTAACGGCTAGCAGGTAAGACTGAGGCTTGCAGGCTGGCTGTTAGAAGCTAACCTAACAGCTTGCAGGCGGGTTAACAACTAGCAGGTAGACTAACAGCTAGCAGGTAAGACTGAAGGCTTGAAGGCTGTCTGTTAGAAGCTAAGCTAACAGCCTGCAGGCGGGTTAACAACTAGCAGGTAGACTGACAGCTAGCAGGTAAGACTGAAGGCTTGCAGGCTGTCTGTTAGAAGCTAAGCTAACAGCCTGCAGGCGGGTTAACAACTAGCAGGTAGACTAACAGCTAGCAGGTAAGACTGAAGGCTTGCAGGCTGTCTGTTAGAAGCTAAGCTAACAGCTTGCAGACTGGTTAACAACTAGCAGGTAGACTAACAGCTAGCAGGTAAGACTGAAGGCTTGCAGGCTGGCTGTTAGAAGCTAACCTAACAGCCTGCAGGCGGGTTAACAACTAGCAGGTAGACTAACAGCTAGCAGGTAAGACTGAAGGCTTGCAGGCTGGCTGTTAGAAGCTAACCTAACAGCTTGCAGACTGGTTAACAACTAGCAGGTAGACTAACAGCTAGCAGGTAAGACTGAAGGCTTGCAGGCTGGCTGTTAGAAGCTAACCTAACAGCTTGCAGACTGGTTAACAACTAGCAGGTAGACTAACAGCTAGCAGGTAAGACTGAAGGCTTGCAGGCTGTCTGTTAGAAGCTAAGCTAACAGCCTGCAGGCGGGTTAACAACTAGCAGGTAGACTGACAGCTAGCAGGTAAGACTGAAGGCTTGCAGGCTGGCTGTTAGAAGCTAACCTAACAGCTTGCAGACTGGTTAACAACTAGCAGGTAGACTAACAGCTAGCAGGTAAGACTGAAGGCTTGAAGGCTGTCTGTTAGAAGCTAAGCTAACAGCCTGCAGGCGGGTTAACAACTAGCAGGTAGACTGACAGCTAGCAGGTAAGACTGAAGGCTTGCAGGCTGTCTGTTAGAAGCTAAGCTAACAGCCTGCAGGCGGGTTAACAACTAGCAGGTAGACTAACAGCTAGCAGGTAAGACTGAAGGCTTGCAGGCTGTCTGTTAGAAGCTAAGCTAACAGCTTGCAGACTGGTTAACAACTAGCAGGTAGACTAACAGCTAGCAGGTAAGACTGAAGGCTTGCAGGCTGTCTGTTAGAAGCTAAGCTAACAGCCTGCAGGCGGGTTAACAACTAGCAGGTAGACTGACAGCTAGCAGGTAAGACTGAAGGCTTGCAGGCTGTCTGTTAGAAGCTAAGCTAACAGCTTGCAGACTGGTTAACAACTAGCAGATAGACTAACAGCTAGCAGGTAAGACTGAAGGCTTGCAGGCTGTCTGTTAGAAGCTAAGCTAACAGCTTGCAGACTGGTTAACAACTAGCAGGTAGGGTAACAGGTAAGAGGTGGGCTGTCAACTAGCATGTAGACTAACAGCTAGTTTGTAGTGCAGGCTCTATTTATCAGATACTTTGAATTTAGACAGCTGATTTTCAATTTTAAATTAAAGATTAATGATATCCACTGAGACAGAGGGAATTACACCAGCAAATCTCCTTTACTGCTTTAATCCTGCTTTTTTACAGAACATGTCTATTTATCCTCACTCTCAATCTTTTCTTATTTAGAAATGTGACATTTCAGGCTTAATTCTGATGTGGTGCTTTGATAGAAAACTTGGTTTCTACCTTATTCTTCCCTGGCAAACAGTCTTAACACCCCAGGCGGTCTCAAAATGTACCAGCAAACAGAAGATTTACCATGCACTGACAGACTGTGAAATTTTTGACAAGCTGTGAACTACATCACAACTTTAAATGAACGTTGGGATCTTTTTTAATAGTCATCCCATATTCAAATACTTTAAAGCTCCAAACACAGATCAAATTGTTTTGGTTATGAGTTGTCCAAGTTTGAGGCTTGTGCCAATATAAAGACTCAGTTTAGGCTCTGAAACATGCAAATAAGCAAGAGATATACCATCAGACTAGTCCGGTAGTCAAAATAAAAAAAAAACTAATAGACAGGAAGTAACATTTATAACAAGCCTTCGTGGTTTGTAGATGATAAACAGAACAACAAGAAGGCACAAACATTTAACTCTACATGTAAAATGATCAGAAAGTAGCTCCGAAGGATCTAATCTTTCATTCATTTGCTTTAACAGGATTAGTTTTTATACAGTCAGAACTAGGGTTGTCACGATACCAAATTTATTTTTCAATACTGATACAATTTTGTATTTTAATACTTTACGATACTTTTTATAAAATGGTAAAACACTCTAATATAACAATAGTTCCTTTATTTTACTACAGACTTTAGAGACAATAACAGAGAGAACCATAAAAACAAAGCAGCAGCTTTAAAATGAAAGCCACCATGTAAAAAAAAAAAAAAATAGTGTAGCAGCAAAAAGTCCTCCTATCGGCTGGAGGCTGGCTTTCTTTTTCAGCTTCCTCCCCATGAAAGCAAGAGTGTCTACATTTTCCACAGTCAGTCTAGAAAGTTCAGTATTCTTTTAACAGGGCTATTTCAATTTGAACGCTGTTGCTTTATTTACATGAAACATTAGATGGGCATAACTAGAAAAATAAATTGGATATCTAATCTATCTATTACATTAAATATTGTAGCCTAATATAATGTTTTTAAAAATGGGGTTATTTCTTTGTAAAGAAAGTGTTTGTCTGACTTCTCTATAACGTCCGTCAGTTCATTTCTGTCGGCCAATTAACTTATTTAAATATTTTAATAATGTAATAAGTCTTTCTAAAATGCATTTATGAACCATGTACATGTATCAGCGGTGTGTATGCAGGTTATGTCCCAGTTTATACTGGGCTGGGAGAGGCTTCCTTCCACATAACAGTGAACAGGTGAACTACAAGATCACCTGTCGGTCCTGACTCAAGTCCCAGACGTAAGTCTACATGTTTGTTTGGATCAGTTTGCAGAGTTGCTTCCTCTGTAGCATCGCTGCACTGAGTTGCCTTGGGTTTAAATGGCTAGCCTTTATTTTTTAGTTTGAACCCAAAATATTTCCAAATTGTGGGTGCATGTTTTGTTAGCATGTAACAGGCTTGTTGTAAGGGATGGTTTTAGCAGCAGATTGTATTTCAATTTGCGACTGCCTCGGGGGACATCACCACTTGCCATGAGACAAGGAGGTAAAGAAGACTAGAAAGGCCGTAAGAAATAACTCCTATGCAGCTGTTTGCCAGACTGATTCAACCGCATGAGAGGAAAACCACTGGGTTTCTCACAGTTTTATTAAAAGTTTGCATGATGACTACCTGAAGCTAACAGCTAATGAAATGATCTGATGAGATGCGACTCAAACGTTGTCCTCATAAAATCACCTTCTCTTTCCCTCTGCTTTGCAACTAATGTCTCACAAAACTAAATCAGCTGAAGAACATCTGACTCCATGTGAGTTTTAGAAATAATGTGTCCCATCACATCACCTCCAACAACAATCACCATAAAGACAAAGAAATGTAAAAAAAAGTCTGACAAGTCAGAGACAAATTAAAGACAGTTCAGAAGCTGACCCCCAGAATTTGGCAAAACCTAAATGTCACAATAAAAAACAGTAATGGAAACACCAACATTTTGAAAAACTTCAGAAATATTGCTAAACTGTTTTTATGCTCTCTTGAGATGTTTTCACACATTTTGAGATAGAAATAAGGCAATGTGGCTGCCTTGCACAATCTTCGTGAAAAGTCAGAGAAAAATTACAAACAGTGTCAGAGATAAGTTAGAGACAAACTTTGATTTGGATAAATCAAAAACATGTCAGAAACAAGTTAAAGACAAGTCAGAGACAAATTAGTAGACAAGTCAGTAGTGCTGGGACGATATTCTTTTCTCATGATTCAATTTTTCACCATTTTCTTGGTGCCGATTCAATTTAAATAGCGATTCCTAAGTATTGCAGATTAATACTTTGCTTTTCAAGTATTTCAAGTAACTGAGGCTTGACTGCTTTATTTTACTGTTACTTTGTCCAGGCAGAGACACCGATTAAATGATTTATTGATCAGTCATAAGGCCTTGTTTTCTTTTTTATAAACCTTTTAAGACGATGATGATGTACTGGTAACCCCAGCAGATGGTTAAAGGAGTAATGGTAGTAGTTGCATAAGACCTATAAAATTCTTCTGACCAAGAATATTTCTAATAAGATTAGAATCTATATCTAATCAGAACATGATGTTCGGCTGGTCAGCAACACGCTGCATTTCAGTGTTTTTGTTGAAATGACACAAAACTTGCCACTCAAACCAGTAAGTGTTTTAAAATACAATAGAGATCAGTGGTTAAATATAAAGCTCAACCATCCTATTTTACAATGTTTCCCTGTGTTGAAGTACTCTCACAAAGAAATATACTGATGATGTAATGAAATGTAACATATAAGCTGGTAACAGTCTGAGGAAATATCAAACAGCCTTTCAAAGTTTTATTATATTTGATGACATTCATGTGAAGTTTTGTCCAAAGGAATCATTGCTGATGAAGTTTTAGTTTTGCAAATGCAATCTTAGAGTAATGTGGAAGACTTCTTCTTCTTTTCTGAATCTCATGTTGAACTGTTAATGATGTGGAGAAATTTTATAATGAATATATCAATATGCAGTAAGTTTTGATTGCATAAAAGTTGATACTTCAACACCACTGTGCATCTGTAACATTGAAATCTGGACATCGCAAATAGAATCCTCATGTCAGTTTAAAACAATGTTTAATGAGACTTATGGGACATTTTTGTCCTGAAAAGTTAGAACAACAACAGGCGCATTGACTAATTAAACTCAGTCTGAGTTCCTGCCTTTAATGGGGGCCACAAAGCAGTTGTGGTTTCGGCCCCCAGATGGCTTGTAGCAGCCCTGGGTCAGAGACAAGTTCAAGACAAGTCAGAGACAGGGAAGAAATAAATTAGAGACAATGAATGAACAAAAAATTAGCATATTGTAAAACATCTACAAATAAAATAGGTGGTGGTGGATATACTGTCACCCTAAAAAATAGAAGAAAACATATGATGCAGTCTTTTGTTTCTAATTTATCATTATTCATTTATTTTTACCAAGGATTTTATCAGCTGACCCATCTACAAGCCAGCCGTTTGAAAACTCACCAGCTCGGAGAACAGAAGACTGTTTTTCAAAATAAAAGCATCATGCACTGAGCTCAGCTGAGATGTTTTGCACATGGGTGCAATCATTTGCTCCTGTTACTCTCAGAAATCCAGCTACTGAAAAAAAAGCTAATTTGGTCTCAGTTAATGACTCCAGAGTAGAAACCGAATAACCACGACCATCCGGCACAGGCGACATTTAGGACTTGGACAGCACATCTGAGGGATCCCAGCGGTGCTGTGCTTTGTAAAAACTTAAATTTTTGGTCCATCAGGGAAAAATGTCTGACATGAACCAGACATAGTAGTGAACAGCATCCCCCACAATGAAGCATGATGATGATCATCATGCCGAGAGGAAAGTTAAAATCACTTAAAAAAAAATCCATTTAAAGTTTGTCATGTAGAGAAACCATAGGTTGTATATAATTATATACAGTCTATGTTGCCATCAAGCGAACTCCGAGCTACCTGTAGCTAAGAGCTAACCGAGCTAACCCGGAGATAACAGGAGCCAACCAGATAACGGAGGTAAACGGGCTAAAGCTAAGTCACGTTGTTAACCGGCTAAAAACCGCGGTTGTTCTACGTTTTTCTTACTTGTAGTGGAAGATCGGGTACCTGTCAATCAAAAGGACACGCCCCTAAATATGCCGAATGTCGAGATTAAATTACTTTTAAACGGGTGATTATTAACGGGTGAAAATTCACTCCCCCCACAGTTGTCATGAAGGTAAACCTGACCTATTAAACCTAAAATGGATTTTTGTAACGGGCTGTAAACATGTTTATTTCTGCTGTAAACATGT